>NC_069504.1:552249064-552549064 GCF_027579735.1 Bombina bombina | reverse complement strand
ATTTGCACTTATTTAGATAAAGAGAAATATCCTGCCTCAAAAGGCCAAGAATATTTTTCACCCATGCTGCCATAACCATCAAACTGTTTAAATTGAATAGCATTATCTTTTAAATATTTATTTACAGCTTTTATTTATGAATAATCTTCTATATTTTAAAAAAAAAAAGAATGTTAAAAAAGGTATGGTCATTGAATTATCCAACTCAATCTATACTATAATTGCGTTTGTCCGTCGCCAGTTGCGCACGCATCCTGAATGGAATGTTGGCAGCGAAGGTAGATTCGTTCACCACCCTGCCATTTTCGGAATCCACCGGGATGCTGCGAAGGCAAACGGAGCATTACAAAAAAAAAAAACTAATCGCCTGCTACTTTTTCAACAAAGGATAGCAATAGAATGAAGCAAATTTGATAATCCAAGTAAAATGGTAAATTGTTTAAAAATGGGGGCTCTATCTGAATCATGAAAGAAAAAAATTGGCTTTTATGTCCCTTTCATGATATCACAATGTTTGCACTATACAATCTTTACCTACTAGTGCCATTGTCACCGTTTCTGACATTCTAAATTAAAAGGACAGTGTACTGTTTTATTCCCCTCCCCTTTGTTGTGTTCCCAATAATCCATATTACATTCTGGAGCATATACAATTTTTTACAAAAAGCTCATGCACCTTTATATTGTCATCTGAAATAGCTGGTGTGCTTATAGTAAAGATTTCAGTACTTAAAGGACATGGAACCAAGAGTTTTTCTTTCATGGTTCTGATGTCATGTTAAAAAAACTTTGCAATCCATTTCTATCAAATTTGCTTTGTTCTGTTGGTATCATTTTTTGAAAAGGATAACTAAGCAGATTCAGGAGCAGCAATGCACTACTGGGAACTAGCTGCTGATTGGTGTCTTTTGCCATTAGTTCACCCCATGGGGCTGATTTATTAAGGCCCAAATGCACCTGCTTCCACACGAGCCTTCAGGCTAGCTTGAAACAGGAGTTAAGAAGCAGCGGTCTTAAGACTTAACTCATCCGCCACCTCTGAGGAGGCAGACAGCAATCCGCACGATCTGATACAATGGGTTGATTGACACTCCCTGCTAGCGGCCAACTGGCCACGAACATGCAGGGGGCGGCATTGCACAAGCATTTCACTAGAAATGCCTGTGCAATGATAAATGCCGACAGCGCATGCTGTTGGCATTTATTGATGTCCGCCCGCACATTGTTAAAATCGGTCCCTAAGTGTTCATTTAGCTTTTGGTAGTGCATTTCTGCTCCTTCAACAAAAGTTATTTTATGACTATATCATGACTTGTGAGAACTGTACAAATAGTAATAAATAAGGTTGCAAACAATAGTGTGTGTTTTTTTGTTTTTTTCTAAACTCTATAGCCAAAAGAAAGGGGTTATCCTCATAAATAAGAGCATTTTGGTATGGTTACAAAACTTTGATTTGCATATAGGGGCTCCCATGAGCCTCTATGCAAATAAATTGACATTTATTCATGCCAGGTAATCAATATTACCATAGCAATCACCTGGCTATTAAAACGTTTATAAAGGCTTTATTTTAATGAGGGGATACTGGGCTTTCAAACAAGGGGACCTGGGAGTCTCTATGCCTTTTTGATTTCCTGTTAGAAGAGCCTAGCAACCCTGTCATTAAAAAATGTATTAAAATTTTAGTAAACAAGGTTGTAAACGGAAGTGTGTGTGTGAAAAGAAGAAATGGTTATGGTCATATAAATCTGACCTTTTGGTATATTTATATACGTTTTACTTGCACACAGGGGCTCCCATGAGCCTATGCTCCAATAAATTCACTATCACCCGGCTATTAAAACTTATATAGGGTCTTTATTTTAAAGAGGGGCTTATAAGATTTAAAAGAAGGGGCATGGGGGTGTCTAGGTCTTTTTGATGGCCTGTTATAATGTGATGTATAGTTTGTTTATTTATTTTTTAATTATACCTTTACTTTATACCCCTAAAGGTACACATTTGAAAGAGCAGGCAATTACCTTTCAAACGGAGGGCCTTGAGGGTCTCTAGGGAGCTGAGATTGAGGGTCTTAAACATTTACCACCCCCCATACAGCTCCCTTAAGTCCTATTTATCAACTGCACACTTCTGGATTTTTGTGGCTTAGAGACATCATTGGCATCACCAGATTCCCCTGGTGATACAGGAACACTTGGCCACTTCGTAGTTCCTGGGAAGGGCACAAGTGTGTGTGGGGGGGGGGGCTGCAGTTAACACTGAAAGCAGCCCCCCTGGATGACGACACATAGTCACCATTCAGGCTGCAAGCATTTCATGGATGAGGACTACGTGTTGTCAGGCACAGTTAAACACATTTCCAATGTACTTCTATTATCTTCTTTGTTTTGTTCTCTTAATGATAGAAATACATTGGAAAGTTGTTTAAAAATAAAATGCATGCTAAACTGATAAATTAATGTATTTCATGATGGTGAGAGTCCCCGAGTCATCCCATGTGGGAATTTCCCTCCTAGTGGGTTTAATGTCCCATTAAAGGGATATTAAACTACAGCAGCATGGTAACCACTCACCATGCTGCTGGTTTTCCTCCTGTGCCAGCAGCTCTTTTCAAACCCTTCAAAAGTGCTGGTTAGTGAAGTTCTGCATATTCAGACTGGGTGCTGCCATCTTGGAATTAAAGTATTTTTCTACCCTGCGACAGAAGTGTTGCACATTCACAGACCAGTGATGTTGTTATCTTTTTGACAAGCAGTATTATGCACTTCAACTTAGTGTGAACAATATAGGGCAGGAGTTGTACATTTTGTAGTGAGGCTTAAATATATTTGTAATGTAACTTTTAAACTATGTAAAAAATACAAAACTGTAACTCCTCTGCTGTCTATTGTGCACACTAATACAAAGTGCAAAGTACTGCCAAAAAGCCAACACTGTCACTGATCTGTGCATGAATCAAGATGGCAACACCCAGTTTAATGATGCAGAGCTTTACCAATTGATTTCTGTAATGAGATGAAATAAGAGTTCAGCATTAAAGAAGGCTGCAGGTATAGGATTCAAAACAATAATATAGTGTGTAGTAACTGTGCTACTATAGCTGTACAGTTTAATTTCCCTTTAACTACTGGTTACTAAAATGTTTATTTTCCATTGTTCTCTCTAAGGGGAACATTTACAAAGATTGCAGCAGGTGGACAAGTTCTCAAGTAGAGTAGTAAAGTAGCTCTAGCAAAATCAGATATTTTCAGTAATAATAACCATACCCAAACTGTGGAGAGACTTTATGGTCCCTGCCAAATATAGTACATATCAATACTAAATGGATAAAATAACTTGATGCATATTAGGTTCTTCTATAGCTGGAAAGAACTAGTTATGAACTAGTAGGCTTTAAATTAAGCAAACAAGACTCACAAAAAAAAACAACTAAAATCTTAGGCCTAGATTTAGAGTTGGGCGGTAGCCATCAAAACCAGCGTTAGAGGCTCCTAACGCTGGTTTTTACCGCCCTCTGGTATTTGGAGTCAGTCATTAAAGGGTCTAACGCTCACTTTTCAGCCGCAACTTTTCCATACCGCAGATCCCCTTACGTCAATTGCGTATCCTATCATTTCAATGGGATCTTTCTAACTCCGGTATTTAGAGTCGTGGCTGAAGTGAGCGTTAGAAATCTAACGACAAAACTCCAGCCGCAGAAAAAAGTCAGTAGTTAAGAGCTTTCTGGGCTAACGCCGGTTCATAAAGCTCTTAACTACTGTGCTCTAAAGTACACTAACACCCATAAACTACCTATGTACCCCTAAACCGAGGTCCCCCCACATCGCCGCCACTCGATTACATTTTTTTAACCCCTAATCTGCCGACCGCCACCTACGTTATACTTATGTACCCCTAATCGGCTGCCCCTAACATCGCTGACCCCTATATTATATTTATTAACCCCTAACCTGCCCCCCACAACGTCGCCGCCAGCTACCTACAATAATTAACCCCTAATCTGCCGACCGCCACCTACGTTATCCTTATGTACCCCTAATCTGCTGCCCCTAACACCGCCGACCCCTATATTATATTTATTAGCCCCTAATCTGCCCCCCTCAACGTCGCCTCCACCTGCCTACACTTATTAACCCCTAATCTGCCAAGCGGATCTCACCGCTACTATAATAAAGTTATTAACCCCTAATCCGCCTCACTCCCGCCTCAATAACCCTATAATAAATAGTATTAACCCCTAATCTGCCCTCCCTAACATCGCCGACACCTAACTTCAATTATTAACCCCTAGTCTGCCGACCGAATCTCGCCGCTACTGTAATAAATGGATTAACCCCTAAAGCTAAGTCTAACCCTAACCCTAACACCCCCCTAAGTTAAATATAATTTAAATCTAACGAAATAAATTAACTCTTATTAAATAAATTATTCCTATTTAAAGCTAAATACTTACCTGTAAAATAAATCCTAATATAGCTACAATATAAATTATATTTATATTATAGCTATTTTAGGATTTATATTTATTTTACAGGTAACTTTGTATTTATTTTAACCAGGTACAATAGCTATTAAATAGTTAAGAACTATTTAATAGCTAAAATAGTTAAAATAATTACAAAATTACCTGTAAAATAAATCCTAACCTAAGTTACAATTAAACCTAACACTACACTATCAATAAATTAATTAAATAAAATACCTACAATTACCTACAATTAAACCTAACACTACACTATCAATACATTAATTAAATACAATATCTACAAATAAATACAATGAAATAAACTAACTAAAGTACAAAAAATAAAAAAGAACCAAGTTACAAAAAATAAAAAAATATTTACAAACATCAGAAAAATATTACAACAATTTTAAACTAATTACACCTACTCTAAGCCCCCTAATAAAATAACAAAGACCCCCAAAATAAAAAAATGCCCTACCCTATTCTAAATTACAAAAGTTCAAAGCTCTTTTACCTTACCAGCCCTGAACAGGGCCCTTTGCGGGGCATGCCCCAAAGAATTCAGCTCTTTTGCCTGTAAAAAAAAACACATACAATACCCCCCCCAACATTACAACCCACCACCCACATACCCCTAATCTAACCCAAACCCCCCTTAAATAAACCTAACAGCCAATAGACAGCCAATAGAATGCGAGCTCAATCTGATTGGCTGATTGAATCAGCCAATCGGATTGAACTTGATTCTGATTGGCTGATTCAATCAGAATTTTCCTACCTTAATTCCGATTGGCTGATAGAATCCTATCAGCCAATCGGAATTTGAGGGATGCCATCTTGGATGACATCCCTTAAAGGAACCGTCATTCTTCGGGAAGTCGTCGGTGAAGATGGATGTTCCGCGTCGGCGGGATGAACATGGATCCGGAAAAAAGAAGATTGAAGATGCCGTTGATAGAAGACTTCAGCCGGATCATGGACCTCTTCAGCTCCCGCTTGGATGAAGACTTCAGCCGGATCATGGACATCTTCAGCCCCCCCGCTTGGGCTTGGATCAAGATATCGGAGGAGCTCTTCTGGATCGATCGGTGAACCTGGTATGGTGAAGATAAGGTAGGAAGATCTTCAGGGGCTTATTGTTAGGTTTATTTAAGGGGGGTTTGGGTTAGATTAGGGGTATGTGGGTGGTGGGTTGTAATGTTGGGGGGGGGTATTGTATGTGGGTTTTTTTACAAGCAAAAGAGCTGAATTCTTTGGGGCATGCCAGGGCTGGTAAGGTAAAAGAGCTTTGAACTTTTGTAATTTAGAATAGGGTAGGGCATTTTTTTATTTTGGGGGTCTTTGTTATTTTATTAGGGGGCTTAGAGTAGGTGTAATTAGTTTAAAATTGTTGTAATATTTTTCTGATGTTTGTAAATATTTAATAGCTATTGTACCTGGTTAAAATAAATACAAAGTTACCTGTAAAATAAATATAAATCCTAAAATAGCTATAATATAAATATAATTTATATTGTAGCTATATTAGGATTTATTTTACAGGTAAGTATTTAGCTTTAAATAGGAATAATTTATTTAATAAGAGTTAATTTATTTCGTTAGATTTAAATTATATTTAACTTAGGGGGGTGTTAGTGTTAGGGTTAGACTTAGCTTTAGGGGTTAATACATTTATTAGAATAGCGGTGAGCTCCAGTCGGCAGATTAGGGGTTAATGTTTGAAGTTTGGTGTCGGCGATGTTAGGGAGGGCAGATTAGGGGTTAATACTATTTATTATAGGGTTAGTGAGGCGGATTAGGGGTTAATAACTTTATTATAATAGCAGTGCGGTCCGCTCGGCAGATTAGGGGTTAATAAGTGTAGGCAGGTGGAGGCAACGTTGTGGGGGGCAGATTAGGGGTTAATAAATATAATATAGGGGTCGGCGGTGTTAGGGGCAGCAGATTAGGGGTACATAGAGATAATGTAAGTAGCGGCGGTTTACGGAGCGGCAGATTAGGGGTTAATAATAATATGCAGGGGTCAGCGATAGCGGGGGCGGCAGAATAGGGGTTAATAAGTGTAAGGTTAGGGGTGTTTAGACTCGGGGTACATGTTAGAGTGTTAGGTGCAGACGTAGGAAGTGTTTCCCCATAGCAAACAATGGGGCTGCGTTAGGAGCTGAACGCGGCTTTTTTGCAGGTGTTAGGTTTTTTTAAGCTCAAACAGCCCCATTGTTTTCTATGGGGGAATTGTGCATGAGCACGTTTTTGAAGCTGGCTGCGTCCGTAAGCACCGCTGGTATCGAGAGTTGAAGTTGCGTTAAATATGCTCTACGCTCCTTTTTTGGAGCCTAACGCAGCCATTCTGTGAACTCTCAATACCAGCGGTATTTAAAAGGTGCGGCCAGAAAAAAGCATGCGTAGCTAACGCACCCCTTTGGCCGCAGAACTCTAAATCTAGGCGTTAGTTTGGGCTGTAGTTTTATATAATGAAAAAATAAAGCTACCTCTATGAATTAAGAAAGTGATAGGGACAACTAAGCAATTTAGGTGTTCAAGGTTGGATGCTAACCCCTGCTATGGCTTAACTTAAATACGCTTCTAAATTGCTTATGTGGAGGGCACACAATTATTTCACTTTCCACTAGATATACTACCACAGCCCTATATTACCACAGCCTTTTCCCTTACCAAGCACATATATGTCTCTGTCTGGATAAAGAACATTAGGTCACCCTTTGCAATATAGGTAATGTGTAACATAATTTATTTGCCGGACAGAGACTGAGAGTATCAAAAGCATTTTAAAGAATCATGCCAAACTGGTGGGAATGTTAAAGGGATATAAAACCCAATTTTGTTCTTTCATGATAGGGCATGCAATTTTAAGCAACTTTCTAATTTATTCCTATTATCAATTTGTATTCGTTCTCTTGGTATCTTTGTTAAAAAAAGCAGGAATGTAAGCTTAGGAGCTGGCCCATTATTGGTTCAGAACTTGGTTAGCCCTTGCTGATTGGCAGATAAATGTAGCATCGCAGACTACAAATATCCCACTGGAAGGAAAAGAAAGATATTAAAATAGAGCTTGCAGAATGAGGTAAGCAGCAACATAAAACATATTATTGTGTGATGTGTAGGGTTGAAACCTTTTGCCCAGAAAATTCCTGGGCACTTTTTAAGTAGGCGTGGAGAGGATGTGTCTAAGGGCGTGGCTTGGGGGCGTGGCTTCTCACAGCCTCAAATTCATTATGAAATCGCTATATAGATATAATATATATATATTAAATATATATATATACACACATTATATATATATATATATATATATATATATATACACACATTATATATATATATATATATATATATATATATATATATATATATAAAATATATAAATATATATATTAAATATATATAATATATATATATATAATTAATTTTTAGTAACACCGGGCTAAGCGCTCCTCTGGACAGCTAATTTTTTTGTAAAATATGTGCTCACTGCTGCTTGCTGCGCCAGGGGAGCACTTAGCCCGGGGCATTTGAGGGTAGTTCCGGGACATGAGACACAGAGCATCGGAACGGGACTGTCCCGGTGAAACCGGGGTGGGTGGCAACCCTATTCATGTGAGAGCTTCTGTTTATTACAAGTAACAATTAACTGAGGAGGAATTAATCATATACAGAAAGTGAGGAATAAACAAGAGAGAAGAAGGCTGAATAAAGAAAATGTATGGGGGAAAAAGAATTTGGAACTCTAAAAAACAGAGAACAAGAAAATGAAATAGGGCAAAAACAAGAGTGAAATGGACGGCAATTAAAGAAGCATGTGAAAAACTAATTAGAAAAATGAATAAAGCTAATCAATGCAAAGTGTAAAAGAACTGAGGAACAAAGGATGAATAAATGTTGAAGGAAAAAAAGAAGGTACAGTGTGAGGAAAAAGGAAAAAATAAAGAAATGGAGAGAAAATAGAGATTTTTTAAGTGCTAATTTAGCTTCAGCAGCAAACAGTGAAGCTCAGGCTGCGTATGGAGTCACATGGGTATGATTCAATGAGAAGGAGGCTGATGCAGCAATAGCAATAGAGACTGATACAATGGGGCCAATTTATCAAGGCCTGAATGGGGCCGTATACCCCTGTTTCCACAATTTTCAGAATTGGATTTATTATTGTGAAAGTGCAACACACTAAGATCTGTGCAAATCCAGTTGTTAGTGTGATGCACTTTCACAAGAATAAATCCAGCTGTGAAAATTGTCAAATGCAGCTTGTGGCCACCATCCTATTGGTTTACTCCTGACACATGTCTATTATGTAGCTTTAAATAATCGTATTACCTTTATTTTGTATGCAGACCTTTTACAGTGCTTAAGATGACATAAAAGTAACACACATAGCCACACACATACACATATATATATATATATATATATATATATATATATTATGAAAAGTTAATCACTAAATTGCAAAAGATATACACACACAAAATAAATGTTTTCTAAACATTTAACACATTTAAACCTGTAACTTTGTTTGGACAATGTGCACAGTTTTTAAAAACATTATTAAAATATTTGAAAATCCCAGTGAGTATGGTTAGCATGTATCCCATGTTTGTGGCCAATTAGGGCTAGCTGTAAATGTGTCTGTGTGCTGCTCTAAGCAATCACTGAATTGTATGTTGTTGGTTGAGGACATTTACAGAATTTTGCACATAATGTCTTTAAGTTTAAAATGACAAACTTCTCCATCATGTATATAAAAGTGTAGAAATTAAAATATCTCTGTGCATGAAATTAAGTAAAAGATGTATCAGAAATAATAAAGTTCCGACTGATACGAGAAAAAGTACCAAAAATGGCCCATGTAGAACACTGACCTACTAGAGCTGCAACAACTAATCAATATAATCGATAGTCGATTATGAAAATAGTTGTCAACAAATGTCGTTATCAATTAGTTGGTCTGCAATTAGTTTGTTTGCACACAGCACCAGCTGCTTCACTCAGATGAACTCTTGCACATGGTATTGTGATATATGCAGAGTCATAACTAGAAACTGCAGGGCCCCGGTGCAAGAATCCATGAAGGGCCATAGGAGCTGAGTGGGTGAGTGCTCACTGCTCTCTCAGTAGTTCGGGGATAACTGTACACAGTTACACACTATCTCTACAGGTGAGAGGACAATGACCCGGGCCCAGTGGTAAAACAGACCAGCCAGGGGGGCAGCAGCATGCAGAGAGACTGAGTCACCAAGAGAGTGGAAGGGACTCACTCTGGAGATTTTCTCCCAGCCAGAGCCGACACCACGATATGACACGGTGCACTGTCACGATCCCCCCCCCAGTCTGAGCTCACCGTGGCTGCCACTAGAGAGATGTCTCTGTCCTCTGGTCTCACTCACTGCTGCCGCGCTAGCCTGCAGACTGCCAGACAACAGTTCCACAGTCCACTCCAGACTCGGTCAACTCCTACTGACTAGGCTGCACGTGCAGTCACAAGATGATTGATGAGATACACGAGCAGCCAGTCAGTAAGGAGGGAGGAGGCAGAGACTCTCTAGCCAGTGCACGCCAAAATGGAACGTTCCGGGGCAGCCAGCAGGTCACAACAAATAAAGTGACAGTGTGACTGTGCAATTGTGCTGCAGATGCCTGCCCTGGAAATTGGAATTAAAAATATTATAAATATCAATAAATGAATCGAAGGTTCATAATAAGGTTGGAAGCAAAAAAATAAAAATAATAATAATAATAAAAAAAAAAAAATACAACCTGAAGTCTTGGGCCCCCCTGTGGGAGGGACCTGCTGGGCCTGGTCGCAATGGCGACTGTCGCATCACCGTTAGTTATGCCCCTGGATTTATGGTTATGTCCTTAGCCTAAAGGACCTCTACAAATGTTTACTTTTCACTTTTTCAGGACAGTATAAGTTTACAACTATTCCTGGCTTATGTGCAACCCAGAAATAATAGGAGTCATCATTTGGATTGTTTATATTAGATCAGGTGATTTGGGACTATGCTTTGCATGATATAGTGCAGAGCTTGTTATTTACACCTAGCCCTAGATTAATGGGAGTTATTTGAATTGATGTACATGCTATTGATGATTATATGTACTGTATATATAAATGTGTAAGGCTTTGTCCTGTTATTGATATACAGTCCAGGCTTACTTTATTGAGAGACCCCTTGCCAAGGAGGAAAACCCTTTGCATTATTGGAGCTAACAAAGATAAATATCCCACCTTGGCAAAATTGTCAAAACCCTACTTGTGCATTTCAGGCACCTCAACACCATCTGAGCGCCTCTTGTCTGCTGCAGGCAAAAAAGCTTGCAAAAAAAGAGCCAGCCTCAGCCAGGAGCATGTGAACATGTTGACATTTTTGCATTTCAATGCAAAGTTTATGAAAGAGTGAATAGCAGAATGTTATAAACAGTAATTGTCTACATCTTTCTAGTTTTACCTCTTTTCAAAAAGTTTGTGGTTTTTTTTTTTTTGCTTAATTATAAAAATGTGTTCTGCTGCTTACAAATTGGACAGTTGTGTTAATATAAAGTTTAAGTCTGAAGTTTTCTGTTTGTAACACTCAGTATGTGGATTTTATTTTAAATATAGGGAAAAAATTTGTTTTTTTATAGGATTAGTTGATTAATCGAAAAAATAATTGGCCAATTAATCGATTATGAAAATGTAGACAAAAGATCCATGAAAAAAATGCAGAATTTCAGCAATGTAAGTAAGCAAGAACAAGGAGTTTAATTGAAGGTGTTATCTTTGTTACAGAGGCAGCAGAGAGTTCATATAGGATAAGTTTAATTTGGGTTATTTGGTACTTCCATAAGTGATGCTATAGTGCAGTGAATGTAAGAATCGACTTATATCTAACTTTGTCATTGCTAGAATATTTTATATAAGTAACGTGTTTTTTTCTTTATTGTATTCATTTTGCTCTAGCATTATAGTTGAATAATAGTATAATGGGAAATATTCCATCATTCCATTACTGTTCCATAATTTTTTTTAAAAATCCCCATGTATGAAACACTGAAGTATCATTATTGTCTAAATAGATTATTTTTTTTCATAAATTACATTGTCAAAAACGAATGGACAAAACAAATGACATATTTCAGCAATATAGCACAAGTCGGATATGAAAAAAATAAGCTGGGGCTTTAACCTTATGGAGAAAAGTATATGGAGTTTCAATAAATAATGAGTTTCCTTACTAGGAAAGCTAATAGTACACGTCTTTCAATATATCAAAGGAATTTTATGAATTGTTTGCTTGCGATAAGATCATATTCTTCTCCCTTGCTGTTTTAAGTATATTAGTACATATGAACCAAAACATAAATGTTTCCATTTATTGGTTTTCATTGCTAAATATTATACAACCATATAAAAAAAGATTGGTGTAGGTTAGTAAGGGCCACACTAACAGTGGTGCATAGGAGTTCACCACAAAGGAAGCTGTCTGGCAGTGATGGAGGGAACATACAGTGTCAGCCAGACGACTGCACAGAAGTTACTTGCAAAGCTGTTGCTGTGTGTTAGGCCATTGTCGCCTGAGTTCTGATCCCCAGTGTGACGTCACATTAGATCATGATCAACACTCACCATTGTGAAACTAGGGATAGGCTAATGTTTTGCAAAACTCAAAAAAAGAAACAACATTTTATCACATTTGTTGGTTCGCTAACATTTGTTTAATGTAATAGTATTTCTAATGCTATCTTTAAAAGTAACATTTTGTTTGAATTTTAATAATTTGAATACTGCATAGTTCAAATCAAATTTTGTAATATTTGAATTCGAAAAATTAAAATTGATATATTTGTAACAGTATTTCTAAGGCTCTCTTTAAAAGTATATTCAAATTATGCAATATTTGAAATAGAAAAATTTGAATCAATATATTTGTATCTATTATGTATCAATTTACTAAACTTTAGAGTTGGTTTAGCAGGTTACGAAGCTGTGGTCTAATGAGCAAACCTGCAGCCAAAGGCCCTCCAAAGCTGCATGTGCAGCGTCTTAAATGTAGCCCTATGTGTTAGCAGTGGAAGGAAATAAAATGTTTTTTATCCTACTATTCTACTAAGGAAAAGTATATTGAATTTGAAATAGGAATGTCATGTCCTAAATGAACACATCTATACCATAAAACCATTGACATTCAATGCATTGTGTCACAATAGCTGCCCCATAATAATAGATATATCTGTGAAATATAAAAAGTGTTATTCACCAGACTAATGTATGCAAAACAATTCAATAAAGAGGACAAACACTTTTAATAGGATACATACTGATATATTATTAGGGGAAGACTTATGGTAACTCTAGTTAAATGGTATTCACCCTATTTTACCCTTTATTACAGTTGTCTTGTAGCTAAACTGAAGCTGATTTTACATTTCCCGGTTTGGGTACACAGAAAGCCTTCTTCCTTTACAAACACACACACTTGTCTTGCACTTATTATTGTGCTTATAACTGTTCATATAGTGTACTAGCCAGGAACTGAAAGCCAAGTTATTTCTATGTAATGTAACAGAATTATAGCCAACAATAACCTCGCTGGAGCTCATTACTTTAATATTACTGTCAGCCTTTGCCAAGTCACAATATAAATCCTGCAGTCTACCCTTTCTTCCTATAAATATTGTTAGATCCTCTTAAAGTGTGAGTCATTGGAAACAGGACATGGATTACTCCAATAATCATTTCATTATAAATTTCCTCAGGGAGGTAATAAACATAGATGTTAAGCCCTTCCCGTGAATGCAGCATAAAAGAAGCTCTGGTAGAAAATTATCATTGTTTATAAAATATGTAGAAAACAAGGATATAGGAGCAAAACCTCCAGTCTAAGAGTAAACAATCTATGAAAACCAATTGCAAATAACCAACGGCTAGATTACGAGTTTTGCGTTATGAGCGGCTCGGTACTAACTTGCAAGTTATTTCCACCGCTCACCTCCCTATAGCGCTGTTATTATAGGTTTTCAAAAACCGGGCGTTAGCAGGCAATATAGCAGCGCTGCTTTGAGCTGGTTTTACATCCTCGTGCACGATTTCCCCATAGACATCAATAGGGAGAGCCGGCTAAAAAAAAGCCTAACACCTGCAATAAAGGAGCGTAAAGCTCCGTAACTCAGCCCCATTTATTCCTATGGGGAAAGAACATTTATGTTTACACCTAACACCCTAACATAAACCCAGAGTCTAAACACCCCTAATCTGCCGCCCCCGACATCGCTGCCACCTACATTATACTTATTAACCCCTAATATGCCGCCCCCGAAATCGCTGACACCTACCTACACTTATTAACCCCTAATCTGCTGCCCCTAACATCGCCACCACCTACATTACACTTATTAACCCCTAATCTGCTGCGCCCAAAGTCGTCGCTACCTACCTACACTTATTAACCCCTAATCTGCCGCCCCCAACGTCGCCGCCACTATACTAAAGTTATTAACCCCTAAACCTAACCCTAAGTCTAACCCTAACCCACTAACACCCACTAACTTGAACATAATTAAAATAAATCTAAATAAAAATTGCAATTAATACCTAAATAATTCCTATTTAAAAATAAATACTTACCTATAAAATAAACCCTAAGATAGCTACAATATAAAAAAATAGTTACATTGTAGCTATCTTAGGTTTTATTTTTTATTTCACAGGCAAGTTTGTATTTATTTTAACTAGGTAGACTAGTTAGTAAATAGTTATTAACTATTTACTAACTACCTAGATAAAATAAATACAAATTTACCTGTAAAATAAAACCTAATCTGTCTTACACTAACAACTAAGCTTACACTACAATTAAATAAATTACATTAATTAAATACAATTATCTAAATTACATAAAAAACCAAAACACTAAATTACACAAAATAAAAAAAGAAATGGTCAAATATTTAAACTAATTACACCTAATCTAATAGCCCTATCAAATAAAAAAGCCCCCCAAAATAAAAAAAAACCCTAACCTAAACTAAACTGCCAATAGCCCTTAAAAGGGCCTTTTGCGGGGCGGCTTTGGCCCAAAGAAATCAGCTCTTTGACCTGTAAAAAAAATTACAAACAACCCCCCAACAGTAAAACCCACCACCCACACAACCAAACCCCCCAAATAAAATCCTATCTAAAAAAACTCAAGCTCCCCATTGCCCTGAAAAGGGAATGTGGATGGGAATTGCCCTTAAAAGGGCATTTAGCTCTTTTTCAGCCCAAACCCTAAGCTAAAAATAAAACCCACCCAATAAACCCTTAAAAAAACCTAACACTAAACCCCGAAGATCCACTTACAGTTTTTGAAGACCGGACATCCATCCTCAACGAAGCCGGGAGAAGTCTTCATCCAAGCTGCAAGAAGTCCTCAACGAAGCCAGGAGAAGTCTTCATCCAAGCGGCAAGATGGCGTCCCTTGAATTCCGATTGGCTGATAGAATTATATCAGCCAATCAGAATTAAAGGTGAAAAAATCCTATTGGCTGATGCAATCAGCCAATAGGATTGAGCTTCAATCCTATTGGCTGATCCAATCAGCCAATAGGATTGAGCTCGCATTCTATTGGCTGATTGGAACATTCTATCAGCCAATCGGAATTCAAGGGACGCCATCTTGGATGACGTCCCTTAAAGGAACCTTCATTCTTCAGTAGACATCGTCAGAAGAGGGCGCTCTATGCCGGAAGGATGAAGATAGAAGATGCCGTCTGGATAAAGACTTCTGCCCGCTTGGAGCACCACTTCTTGCCGCTTGGATGAAGACTTCTCCCGGCTTCAGTGAGGATGGATGTCCGGTCTTCAAAAACTGTAAGTGGCTCTTCGGGGGTTAGTGTTGGGCATTTGGATGGGCATTGCCCTTAAAAGGGCATTTAGCTCTTTTTCAGCCCAAACCCTAAGCTAAAAATAAAACCCACCCAATAAACGCTTAAAAAAACCTAACACTAACCCCCGAAGAGCCACTTACAGTTTTTGAAGACCGGACATTCATCCTCATTGAAGCCGGGAGGTCTTCATCCAAGCGGCAAGAAGTGGTGCCCAAGGCAGGCAGAAGTCTTCATCCAGACGGCATCTTCTATCTTCATTCTTCCGGTGCGGAGCACCCTCTTCTGACGATGGCTACTGAAGAATGAAGGTTCCTTTAAGGGACGTCATCCAAGATGGCGTCCCTTGAATTCTGATTGGCTGATAGAATTTTCCAATCAGCCAATAGAATGCGAGCTTCAATCCTATTGGCTGATTGGATCAGCCAATAGGATTGAAGCTCAATCCTATTGGCTGATTGCATCAGCCAATAGGATTTTTTCACCTTTAATTCCGATTGGCTGATATAATTCTATCAGCCAATCGGAATTCAAGGGACACCATCTTGCCGCTTGGATGAAGACTTCTCCTGCCTTCATGAGGACTTCTTGCAGCTTGGATGAAGACTTCTCCCGGCTTCATTGAGGATGGATGTCCGGTCTTCAAAAACTGTAAGTGGATCTTCGGGGGTTAGTGTTAGGTTTTTTTTAAGGGTTTATTGGGTGGGTTTTATTTTTAGCTTAGGGTTTGGGCTGAAAAAGAGCTAAATGCCCTTTTAAGGGCAATGCCCATCCAAATGCCCTTTGGATGGGCAATGGGGAGCTTAGGTTTTTTAGATAGGATTTTATTTGGGGGGTTTGGTTGTGTGGGTGGTGGGTTTTACTGTTTGGGGTTTGTTTGTATTTTTTTTACAGGTAAAAGAGCTGATTTTTTGAGTGGCAATGCCCCATAAAAAACCCTTTTAAGGGCCATTGGCAGTTTAGTTTAGGGTTTTCTTTTATTTTGGGGGGGGCTTTTTTATTTTGATAGGGCTATTAGATTAGGTGTAATTAGTTTAAATATATAGTTTGTTTTTTTGTAATTTAGTTAATTGTATTTAATTAATTTAATTTATTTAATTTATTTAATTGTAGTGTAAGGTTAGATGTTAGTGTAAGACAGGTTAGGTTTTATTTTACAGGTAAATTTGTATTTATTTTAGCTAGGTAGCTAGTAAATATTTAATAACTATTTAGTAACTAGTCTACCTAGTTAAAATAAATACAAACTTGCCTGTGAAATAAAAATAAAACAAGATAGATACAATGTAACTATTAGTTATAATGTAGCTAGCTTAGGGTTTATTTTATACTGTAGGTAAGTATTTAGTTTTAAATAGGAATTATTTAGTTAATGATAGTAATTACTATTTATATTTATTTTAATTATATTAAAGTTAGTGGGTGTTAGGGCTAGACTTAGGGTTAGGTTTAGGGGTTTATAACTTTAGTATAGTGGCGGAGATTTTGGGGGCAGCAGATTAGGGGTTAATAATATTTAACTAGTGTTTACGATGCGGGAGTGCGGCGGTTTAGGGGTTAATATGTTTATTATAGTGGCGGCGATGTCGGGAGAGGCAGATTAGGGGTTAATAATTTTATTTTAGTGTTTGCGATGTGGGAGGGCCTCGGTTTAGGGGTTAATAGGTAGTTTATGGGTGTTAGTGTACTTTTTAGCACTTTAGTTACGAGTTTTATGTTACGGCTTTGTAACGTAAAAGCCATTACTACTGACTTTCAGTTTACAGTATGGATCTTGTAGTTATGGGCTGTACCGCTCACTTTTTGGACAGACAGACAAAATCGTAATACCGGCGCTGCGGAAGTCCCATTGAAAAAGGACTTTTTGAAAGCTGTGGTAGTTAAGTTGCGTGACGGCCAAAAAAGTGTGCGGTACAGCTATACCTGCAAGACTCTTAATACCAGCAGTAGTGAAAAAGCAGTGTTATGAAGCTTTTTCACTCATAACGCAAAACTCGTAATCTAGCCAAAAAAATAAAAAAAGCAAATCTGTTATGGTATCAGCTCCTCCACTTCACCAGCTACATAGTAGGTGCAAAAGAGACTTTTTTTAAAAAGAAAAAAAAAAATCAATTTAAAAGGGAAATTAAAATCATAATTACATTTCCCAAAAATAAATTAATGAATATTAAATAACATTTAATTTTTTTTTTTTTTATTTTTTTTTTAAAATCATGCTTGTCAGTTTTTAACTAGAGAGGCTGGAGATCAGATTTTGTACTTAAAGGGACAGTAAAGTCAAAATTAAATGTTCAGGATTCAGATAGGGCATGCTACTTTAAACAACTTTCTAATTTACATATTAAATTTGCTTTGGCCTTTTGGTATTCAGTGTTGAAGACTAAATCTAGGTAGGTTCAATGGAAGCCCTTAAAAGGTAGCTGCTTACCACAGTGCATTTTATTAGCTTTTCACAGTTAGACATTGCTAGTTCATGTGTGCCATATAGATTACATTGTGCTCACTCCCATACTAATTGACTGAAATACAAGTTTGTAAGAAAAACTCTGAAATAAAGGGTCCATCTGCAGAGGCTTAGATACAAGGTAATCACAGAGGTAAAATGTATATTAATATAACAGTGTTGTATATGCAAAACTGGGGAATGGGTAGTAAAAGGATTTTCTATCTTTTTAACCCTTTCAGTGCTAACGACAGCTCTGAGCAGTCAGAGTTTCCCACTCAGGTGCTAACGACGACTCAGAGCCGTCGCTAGCACTTTCCCACCTTGAGGGAGATCTGGGGGCTTCCACCCGCTCCTACTCCGGCGATCGGGCCTATATAGTGACAGGCATCGCCGGGCTTCACGTTATGTGCGGTGACATCATGCGCAATGATGTCACCGTGCATTATTATTTAAAAATAACAATGTTAAGTATAGGAAAAGGGGGCATGCTGCTTAAAAGCCGAAATTCTATGCACACAGAATCAACCCCTTACTATGTTTCAAGAAGCTCAATTACTAGAAGATTGTTTGGAGTGGAATAGATCTGCACAAGGACCTAAGTGTGAGGAGGGAGGGACAAGCATTAAAAATAAAATATAATGTTATTGTTTCAGTTAACTAAATCTACTTAAATGCTTTTTTCTTTAGTTAAATAAAACTGTTTAAATTGTTATTAATGAGGTGATTATTTTTCTCCTTCCAATAAAATAACCTTATATTTTAGGGCTATTTGGGGCACTTTTACAAAATTAATCAGAGATCTGATCTGAGCGCTAATTGCTACCACAAGCTTGGGGCACTTTTAGAATATTTGGGGCATTCGGGGCACTTTTAGAAAATTAACCAGAGATCTGATCTGAGTGCTAATTGCTACTACAAGCGTGGCAATAACCAGCCACTTGTAATAGCTGGTTATTTATTGCGCCTCCGCAAACTTGCTATTTACGGACGTGCAATAAATTAGCACCTCATTTTTCATAATCATCAATTTATTTTAATGGTCTACAAAAAAATCAGCAATTTTCTGATATAACTGGAAAAAATACATTTTAAGTTTTTATTCTAAAAATTAAAATTTTATGTAGAAAACCACGATTTAAATTGAATCTTACTAGTGATTTAAATTGTGATTTAAATCAAATACACCCTGTTTTTAATGCACTTAAAAAGATCCAAACCATACTCCCCTCCCAGCTGTCATACTAACTCTTCCATACTCCAACATACAGTGTTAAATTCCTCCAATCAAGTAGATTCAAAATCACAGCAGGCATCTCTGAAACCAATTCCAATAGTTCAAACAAGCTGTAATGTGTTTCCTCGTTCAATAAGCTTAGTCTCCACATTCACCAAATATAACCATGTCAGAAAGTCTAAACCAGTTAAACCGAGAGGAAAATAACACCTCATTGATAAATCATTAGTTAACCAGTATCACTCATTTTTTTTTGCTCAAAATTTAGTTGCAGCATTTTAACTAACAGCTTGACATACTCTATTTTGTATTGATTGTACAAGGCCAAGAGCAAAATAACACAACAAACATAACAGGGAGATTGTATCAAGGTACTAAATAATTTAGCAATTTAATACATAGATTAGGGAGTAAGCAATTTTTTATTTAAAAAATATAGAAAGATTGCTTACTCCCTAATCTATGTATTAAATTGCAAAATCATTTAGTACCTTGATACAATCTCCCTGTTATGTTTGTTGTGTTATTTTGCTCTTGGCCTTGCACAATCAATACAAACTCGAGTATGTCAAGCTGTTAGTTAAAATGTTCCAACATTTTTAACATAACATATAACAGAATTTTAGAACACTTAAAAAAAGACTGAAAAAGGAAGAGATGATCATGGGAAACCAGTACACTATAACAGTTGCCAGGCTTTTCACACTTATCCTAATGAAGTTCACATTTCCTTGTGAGGAGGTCATTTACAATCTCTCCTACTAAAGATAGGAATGTAGTGGACTTTAACTTTGAAACAAATGGGGATTTGGGGTTAAACAAAGACCCAAAAGAAGCAGCATTTATTGAATTAGTTAAGATATGAATTATATTTGTATAATTTTAGTTTTTTGTTTTTTTTTGTCCTGTTCACTTTAGGATTTACATGGGACTTTTCTATGCATATTATGCTTTGAAGAACAATGATTACTTTCATTATTCAATGTGGATGTGCAGTTTATGCTTTTTGTTTCGCTTCATCACTAATCACCATCGGCAACACGTTTTCTGAACTTCGTTTAAGCTTAAATAACATTATAGAAGGTGATTGGTCATTTATTTCATGTGACTTTGTATGTACTTGAATAAGGTTTTCGTTCTTTTTGGATGGACCTGAATGAGATCTAGATTATTTGACTACTCATTTGGAAACTAATGGACTAGTAAAATTTGATTATTTATGTTTTGAAAATATTAACTTTTTCCTACTCGTCCTTTAAATCATGTGATCACTATATAGCCAAGAGTACCTGAAAGAGAACTCACAAACATCAACCTTGGTTGATAGCTGATTGGTAGATGTTTTTATTTAGAAAAGGCTGAATACATTTTTGATATCTTGAACTTTAAATAGATTGTAAATCATTCAAGATGAATCATCAAACCCACACTGCAAGTAATAACTAAATTATTAACCCCTAAATCCGCCAACCCCAACATCGCAAACTACCTATTAAAACTATTAACCCCTAATCCACCATTAACCCACAACGCAATAAACCCATTAAAACTATTAACCCCTAAACCGCCAAAGCCCACAATGCAATAAGCCTAACCCCTAACCTAACACCCCCTAAATGAACCCAAATCACCTAATTTACAAAATACTAAAGTTACTATTAAATTAAAAAAACCTAACACTACTTTAAAAATACAAATAAACTAAGTACAAATTAAAGGGACAATCTAATCAAAATTCTGGAGTAGACTGTCCCTTTAAGCTACAATTACAGAAAATAAAAAAAACTAATATTACAGAAAATAAAAAAGAAAATTACTAAATTTTAAAAAATTATACCTAATCCTTATGAAAATAAAAAGCCCCCCCCCCCCGAAATAAAAACACCCCCTACTCTAATAAACTACCAGTAGCCCTTAAAAGGGCTTTTTGCAGGGCGTTGCCCAAGATAATCAGCTCTTTTACAAGAAAATACACAAAGACTCCCCTAACAGTAAAACCCCCCACCCACCAAAACCCCCCAAATAAAATAACTTAACACTAAAAACCCTAAATTACCCATTGCCCTTTTAAGGGCATTTGTTGGGCATTGCCCTTAAAAGGGCATTCAGCTCTTTTACTGCCCACCCTATCTTAATAAAATAAAAAAAAAAACCTTAAAAAACCCTAAGTCTAAGCCCCAGGTTGCTACTCACCGTTCCTGAAGTCCGGCAGAGAAGGTCCTGTTCCAGGCGGTGAAGTATTCTTCCAAGCGGCGACCTCTTCTTTCTTCTTCCTGGAACATCCTTCGTGGAGCGGAGCTGAAGACTGAAGACTGAAGACTGCGGAGCTGAAAACCGGCGACCCTGGAACTGAAGACCGGCGACTGCGGAGCCATGGAACGTGGAGGATCCTCTTCGTATGATCTTCGCCGCACACTGGATAGAGAATTCAAGGGATGCGATTAAAAATGGCGTCCCTTGAATTCCTATTGGCTGATTTGATTCTTCAAATTCAAATCAGCCAATAGGATGAAAGCTACTCAAATCATGTTGGCTGTTCAAATCAGCCAATAGGATGAGAGCCACTGAAATTTTATTGGCTGATTTGAATAGCCAATAGAATTTCAGTAGCTCTCATCCTATTGGCTGATTTGAACAGCCAATAGTAGCTTTCATCCTATTGGCTGATTTGAATTTGAAGAATCAAATCAGCCAATAGGAATTCAAGGGACGCAATTTTTAATCACGTCCCTTGAATTCTCTATCCAGTGTGCGGCGAAGATCGTACGAAGAGAATCCTCAATGCTCCATGGCTCCTCCGTCGCCGGTCTTCAGTTCCAGGGTTGCCGGTCTTCAGCTCCGCGATCTTCAGTCTTCAGCTCAGCGAAGGATGTTCCAGTTGTGGGCTTTGGCAGTTTAGGGGTTAATACTTTAATAGGTTTATTGTGTTGTGATAAATGGCGGATTAGGGGTTAATACTTTAATAGGTTTATTGCGTTATGGGTTAATGGCGGATTAGGGGTTAATAGTTTTAATAGGCAGTTTGCGATGTTGGGGTTGGCGGATTTAGGGGTTAATAATTTAGTTATTACTTGCGGTGTGGGTTTGATGGCGGATATAGGGGTTAATAGTTTAATTAGGCTTATTGCGTTGTGGGGGGTTGTCGGTCTAGGGGTTAATACATTTATTATTAGTAATGAGAGGGGGGATTGCGGATATAGGGGTTTTTACGTGTCGGGCTTATTTTTGGGAAACGTGTTAGACTTTTACGGAGATTTGTTATTTTCTTTACTTTTCTTAGGCGCCGGCAGTTTCTAAAGTGTCACTGGCGACTCCAGAAATTTTTATTTACGCTCATTTCTGGACATCGCTAGTTTATCCGACTTACGGCACTTTATGAGCTGCCAGCGGGGTTTATGTAATACCCCAATATGCGAGGTGAAATTATGGGCGGCGCGGGTTGCAGCGCTTGCACTGAAGCCTGCGCCGTATATGTAATTGCGCCCCTGATTGGTAGTTGTTTTTATTTAGAAAAGGCTGAATACATTTATATACATTTATATCTTGAACTTTAAATGACAAAGATATAGGCCTAGATTTAGAGTTCGGCGGTAGCCGTCAAAACCAGCGTTAGAGGCTCCTAACGCTGGTTTTGGCCGCCCGCTGGTATTTGGAGTCAGTGATTAAAGGGTCTAACGCTCACTTTACAGCCGCGACTTTTCCATACCGCAGATCCCCCTACGCCATTTGCGTAGCCTATCTTTTCAATGGGATCTTTCTAACGCTGGTATTTAGAGTCGTTTCTGCAGTGAGCGTTAGAGCTCTAACGACAAGATTCCAGCCGCCTGAAAAAAGCAGGAGTTAAGAGCTTTCTGGCTAACGCCGGTTTATAAAGCTCTTAACTACTGTACCCTAAAGTACACTAACACCCATAAACTACCTATGTACCCCTAAACCGAGGTCCCCCCACATCGCCGCCACTCGATTAAAATTTTTAACCCCTAATCTGCCGACCGCCACCTACGTTATACTTATGTACCCCTAATCTGCTGCCCCTAACCCCGCCGACCCCTATATTATATTTATTAACCCCTAACTTGCCCCCCACAACGTCGCCGCAAGCTACTTAAAATAATTAACCCCTAATCTTCCGACCGCAAATCGCCGCCACCTACGTTATCCCTATGTACCCCTAATCTGCTGCCCCTAACATCGCCGACCCCTATGTTATATTTATTAACCCCTAATCTGCCCCCCACAACGTCGCCGACACCTACCTACACTTATTAACCCCTAATCTGCCGAGCGGACCTGAGCGCTACTATAATAAAGTTATTAACCCCTAATCCGCCTCACTAACCCTATCATAAATAGTATTAACCCCTAATCTGCCCTCCCTAACATCGCCGACACCTACCTTCAATTATTAACCCCTAATCTGCCGACCGGAGCTCACCGCTATTCTAATAAATGTATTAACCCCTAAAGCTAAGTCTAACCCTAACACCCCCCTAAGTTAAATATAATTTTTATCTAACGAAATAAATTAACTCTTATTAAATAAATGATTCCTATTTAAAGCTAAATACTTACCTGTAAAATAAATCCTAATATAGCTACAATATAAATTACATTTATATTATAGCTATTTTAGGATTAATATTTATTTTACAGGTAACTTTGTATTTATTTTAACCAGGTACAATAGCTATTAAATAGTTAAGAACTATTTAATAGTTACCTAGTTAAAATAATTACAAATTTACCTGTAAAATAAATCCTAACCTAAGATATAATTAAACCTAACACTACCCTATCAATAAAATAATTAAATAAACTACCTACAATTACCTACAATTAACCTAACACTACACTATCAATAAATTAATTAAACACAATTGCTACAAATAAATACAATTAAATAAACTATCTAAAGTACAAAAAATAAAAAAGAACTAAGTTACAGAAAATAAAAAAATATTTACAAACATAAGAAAAATATTACAACAATTTTAAACTAATTACACCTACTCTAAGCCCCCTAATAAAATAACAAAGACCCCCAAAATAAAAAATTCCCTACCCTATTCTAAAATACAAAAATTACAAGCTCTTTTACCTTACCAGCCCTGAACAGGGCCCTTTGCGGGGCATGCCCCAAGAATTTCAGCTCTTTTGCCTGTAAAAAAAAACATACAATACCCCCCCCCCCAACATTACAACCCACCACCCACATACCCCTAATCTAACCCAAACCCCCTTAAATAAACCTAACACTAATCCCCTGAAGATCTTCCTACCTTGTCTTCACCATCCAGGTATCACCGATCCGTCCTGGCTCCAAGATCTTCATCCAACCCAAGCGGGGGTTGGCGATCCATAATCCGGTGCTCCAAAGTCTTCCTCCTATCCGGCAAGAAGAGGACATCCGGACCGGCAAACATCTTCTCCAAGCGGCATCTTCTATGTTCTTCCATCCGATGACGACCGGCTCCATCTTGAAGACCTCCAGCGCGGATCCATCCTCTTCTTCCGACGACTAGACGACGAATGACGGTTCCTTTAAGGGACGTCATCCAAGATGGCGTCCCTCGAATTCCGATTGGCTGATAGGATTCTATCAGCCAATCGGAATTAAGGTAGGAATTTTCTGATTGGCTGATGGAATCAGCCAATCAGAATCAAGTTCAATCCGATTGGCTGATCCAATCAGCCAATCAGATTGAGCTCGCATTCTATTGGCTGTTCCGATCAGCCAATAGAATGCGAGCTCAATCTGATTGGCTGATTGGATCAGCCAATCGGATTGAACTTGATTCTGATTGGCTGATTCCATCAGCCAATCAGAATATTCCTACCTTAATTCCGATTGGCTGATAGAATCCTATCAGCCAATCGGAATTCGAGGGACGCCATCTTGGATGACGTCCCTTAAAGGAACCGTCATTCGTCGTCTAGTCGTCGGAAGAAGAGGATGGATCCGCGCTGGAGGTCTTCAAGATGGAGCCGGTCGTCATCGGATGGAAGAACATAGAAGATGCCGCTTGGAGAAGATGTTTGCCGGTCCGGATGTCCTCTTCTTGCCGGATAGGAGGAAGACTTTGGAGCACCGGATTATGGATCGCCAACCCCCGCTTGGGTTGGATGAAGATCTTGGAGCCAGGACGGATCGGTGATACCTGGATGGTGAAGACAAGGTAGGAAGATCTTCAGGGGATTAGTGTTAGGTTTATTTAAGGGGGTTTGGGTTAGATTAGGGGTATGTGGGTGGTGGGTTGTAATGTTGGGGGGGGGTATTGTATGTTTTTTTTTACAGGCAAAAGAGCTGAACTTCTTGGGGCATGCCCCACAAAGGGCCCTGTTCAGGGCTGGTAAGGTAAAAGAGCTTGTAACTTTTTTAATTTAGAATAGGGTAGGGAATTTATTATTTTGGGGGGCTTTGTTATTTTATTAGGGGGCTTAGAGTAGGTGTAATTAGTTTAAAATTGTTGTAATATTTTTCTTATGTTTGTAAATATTTTTTTATTTTCTGTAACTTAGTTCTTTTTTATTTTTTGTACTTTAGATAGTTTATTTAATTGTATTTATTTGTAGCAATTGTGTTTAATTAATTTATTGATAGTGTAGTGTTAGGTTAATTGTAGGTAATTGTAGGTAGTTTATTTAATTATTTTATTGATAGGGTAGTGTTAGGTTTAATTATATCTTAGGTTAGGATTTATTTTACAGGTAAATTTGTAATTATTTTAACTAGTTAACTATTAAATAGTTCTTAACTATTTAATAGCTATTGTACCTGGTTAAAATAAATACAAAGTTACCTGTAAAATAAATATTAATCCTAAAATAGCTATAATATAAATGTAATTTATATTGTAGCTATATTAGGATTTATTTTACAGGTAAGTATTTAGCTTTAAATAGGAATCATTTATTTAATAAGAGTTAATTTATTTCGTTAGATAAAAATTATATTTAACTTAGGGGGGTGTTAGTGTTAGGGTTAGACTTAGCTTTAGGGGTTAATACATTTATTAGAATAGCGGTGAGCTCCGGTCGGCAGATTAGGGGTTAATAATTGAAGGTAGGTGTCGGCGATGTTAGGGAGGGCAGATTAGGGGTTAATACTATTTATGATAGGGTTAGTGAGGCGGATTAGGGGTTAATAACTTTATTATAGTAGCGCTCAGGTCCGCTCGGCAGATTAGGGGTTAATAAGTGTAGGTAGGTGTCGGCGACGTTGTGGGGGGCAGATTAGGGGTTAATAAATATAACATAGGGGTCGGCGATGTTAGGGCAGCAGATTAGGGGTACATAGGGATAACGTAGGTGGCGGCGGTTTACGGAGCGGCAGATTAGGGGTTAAAAGTGTAATGCAGGGGTCAGCGATAGCGGGGGGCGGCAGATTAGGGGTTAATAAGTGTAAGGCTAGGGGTGTTTAGACTCGGGGTACATGTTAGAGTGTTAGGTGCAGACGTAGGAAGTGTTTCCCCATAGGAAACAATGGGGCTGCGTTAGGAGCTGAACGCTGCTTTTTTGCAGGTGTTAGGTTTTTTTTCAGCTCAAACAGCCCCATTGTTTCCTATGGGAGAATCGTGCACGAGCACGTTTTTGAGGCCGGCCGCGTCCGTAAGCAACTCTGGTATCGAGAGTTGCATTTGCGCTAAATATGCTCTACGCTCCTTTTTTGGAGCCTAACGCAGCATTTGTTTGAACTCTCGATACCAGAGTTAAATTTATGGTGCGGCCAGAAAAAAACCCGCGGAGCGTTAACAGCCCTTTTACCGCCAAACTCCAAATCTAGCCGATAGATTGTAAATCATTCAAGAAAAAGGAACAATTTAGTTTTTCATTTTTTTAAATTTTGAAAGGTTTCATTCTTCTAATTTATTATATAATTGGAAAGTTGCAATAAAAAGGTTCCTTTAATGTGAAGGTTAGATTTAAGCCCATTCTCTGTATACCACTTCCTGCAAGAGTAATTTTTTCTACACATTTATATGGGTGAATATATGTTTTAGCTAGTTTTTTTATTTTAATTTAATTTTAATAAAGTAGGGATATTAACTTAAATGCATTGATTTCTTATGCCAATTTTGAGCTTTTTATATTTGTATTTTTACTAAAGCTGGAATTTTTTGTTGAGCTGTATTCCATTTTTCTTTAAAAAATAATATATTTCATGTTCACCTGTGATTATTTTACATTTACTGCAATTTGTATACCTGACTATACTGTACTAATATTGGCCTTCTTCTTCTGGGGTTGCTCAAGGGTGGTGCTTGATTGATGGCCAGGACACCTGACAATTGAAGGTTAAGCTGACACCATATCACAAGAAGGACAGCACCTCCACATCACAAATGTTTCTGTACAGACAGAAAAAGAGTAGCGGGGGCTGACAGCTTCCATTCAATAAGGGAAGTGATATATTAGTTCTGTATTTCACACCATTGCTGTTTTTGTTCAAAATATTTTTAACATACATAGTCTGTCCTATATTTTTAATAAGAAGTTTAAGTAGTGAACCCATTGAGCTTGTATTACAAATCATCAGTTAAATGATGGACTTGCTCACAATCCGAAATACTGTTTTCTATTTTAGCACTTTGAAATGCAGGTATATATGGTGTATAGCAAAAAAAACAATTATATGAGTGAAATATTTGCACTACATCAGCTTTGCTCTAAAGCATTATCAAACATGACGTTTAGTACAAGAATTTATAGAAATCTATAAATACCATATTAAAGTGACAGTAAAAACCTTGTAATTACAAGACATTTCTGTTGTGCTGCTATAGAATAACAAATAAGCCAAGTCTTAATGTTTTTTTAAAACAAAATAATCTTTTTACTGCAATTATTTTTCAATAGCCAAACTCCACTCACCATCTGTCTTATTTAGAGGAGCTTATTTGGCAGTTAGTATCTAATAAACCCAAATATAGAAAAGGTATTTAGCAAACTTGGCCTTGGAATGTCGACAGAGTGCATTGCACGTTATGAGAATTAGAAATTGCTCAACTTTCAGAGTTAAATTAAATGAAAATGGAAACAATAAATAATGAAAATATAATGCAAAGTTGTTATATTAACCATAACTAAACATGTTATACAAAAATCTCAAGGTGTTTACTCTGCCTTTAGCCATACATATTAACCTATAAGTGCAAAAATATAAGAGGTATAGATTGTATGCATGTGGTATTAGCAGGCAAAACTACATGAATTTTTGTGCTTCACATAATCTAGACATGAATGTTTTGTTTTTTTAAACCCTATGCTGTATCTGAGTGCCACTTCCTGTGTTGTCCACTAAATATTAGTGGAGTTAAGAAAGACTGAATATACCTTATTAGCAATATAATCTTCATGTTTCTCTTATTTGAAATTCTATTGTAAATCTCTTTGTCACCACTACATCCTCACTGATATCTAACATTATTTTTGCATTTTTTATTTTATTGTGATATTTATCATATACATTGTTTTACTGGTGAAGAATGTTGTTTTTATTATGGCAAAAACAAAAAAAATCATATTAAAAATCACAACAGAAAGCTCAGTCACATTTGTATTTCATGTGACATTAGCCCAAGGAAAAATATCTGTTTTTGCTTTACATGTCAACTTGTGAATTTATTGGACTTTTTTTTTTTAACTACTTATATGCTAGGCTTAGAGTAACTTGAAGTTTTGTTTATTTAAATGTACCTTTATATAAGGAAATGTTATGTGTGTAGAGATTTTTAATTTTATATTGTTGTTCTTTTTGAAATTTAGTGTCTTAAGTTAGTGTTATCTGTTATGTAGGCTTTGGAATGGGGGGGAAAAGTAGGGTGGTAGATATAGTGGCAGGGCGTTGCAATAGATATTGGGTAGGGGGTGATATACTTAAGAGTTTTGTGAAGGGGGGATTAGGGCTAAGAGTTGTGGGACATTGGACAACCATTCACCTAGATTTAGAGTTCTGCATTAGCCGTCAAAAGCAGCGTTAAGGGCTCCTAATGCTGCTTTTGGCCGTCCGCTGGTATTTAGAGTCAGGCAGGAAAGGGTCTACCGCTCACTTCCCTACCGCGATTCCAGGCTACCGCAGATCCCCTTACGAAAATTGCGTATCCTATCTTTTCAATGGGATCTGCCTAACGCTGGTATTTGGAGTCTTGGGAGACTCCTACCGTCTAAAAAAGTCAGTAGTTAAGAGCTTTATGGGCTAACGCGTGAATATAAAGCTTTTAACTACTGTGCTCTAAAGTACACTAACACCCATAAACTACCTGTTACCCCTAAACCGAGGCCCCCCCACATCGCCGCCACTATAAAAAAAATTTAACCCCTAATCTGCCGACCGGACACCGCCGCCACCTACATTATAGCTATGAACCCCTAATCTGCTGCCCCTAACATCGCCGACCCCTATATTATATTTATTAACCCCTAATCTGCCCCCCACTACCTACAATTATTAACCCCTAATCTGCCGACCAGACCTCGCCGCCACTATAATAAATGTATTAACCCCTAAACCGCCGCACTACCACCTCGCAAACACTATAATAAATTGTATTAACCCATAATCTGCCCTCCCTAACATCACCGCCACCTACCTACAATTATTAACCCCTAAACTCCCGCCCGCACCGTCGCCGCTACTATAATAAAGTTATTAACCCCTAAACCTAATTCTAACCCTAACCCTAACACCCACCTAACATAAATATAATTTATATTAAACAAAATAATATTCCTAAAATGAACAAAATTAATCCTATTTAAAACAAAATACTTACCTATAAAATCAACCCTAATATAGCTACAATATAATTAATAATTACATTGTAGCTATTTTAGGATTTATATTTATTTTACAGGCAACTTTGTATTTATTTTAACTAGGTACGATAGCTATTAAATAGTTATTAACTATTTAATAGCTACCTAGTTAAAATAACTACAAAATTACCTGTTGATTACACCTAACACTACACTATCATTAAATTAATTAAATAAATTACCTAAAATAAAATAAACTATTCTATAATACAAAAAAACATAATTTATGCTTACCTGATAAATTTATTTCTCTTGTAGTGTATCCAGTCCACGGATCATCCATTACTTATGGGATATTAACTCCTCCCCAACAGGAAGTGCAAGAGGATTCACCCAGCAGAGCTGCTATATAGCTCCTCCCCTAACTGCCATTACCAGTCATTCGACCGAAAACATGCAGAGAAAGGAAAACCATAGGGTGCAGTGGTGACTGTAGTTTAATGGAAAAATTACCTGCCTTAAAGTGACAGGGCGGGCCGTGGACTGGATACACTACAAGAGAAATAAATTTATCAGGTAAGCATAAATTATGTTTTCTCTTGTTAAGTGTATCCAGTCCACGGATCATCCATTACTTATGGGATACCAATACCAAAGCTAAAGTACACGGATGACGGGAGGGACAGGCAGGCTCTTTATACGGAAGGAACCACTGCCTGAAGAACCTTTCTCCCAAAAACAGCCTCCGAAGAAGCAAAAGTGTCAAATTTGTAAAATTTGGAAAAAGTATGAAGAGAAGACCAAGTTGCAGCCTTGCAAATCTGTTCAACAGAAGCCTCATTCTTAAAGACCCAAGTGGAAGCCACAGCTCTAGTAGAATGTGCTGTAATTCTTTCAGGAGGCTGCTGTCCAGCAGTCTCATAGGCTAACCGGATTATGCTACGAAGCCAAAAGGAGAGAGAGGTAGCCAAAGCTTTTTGACCTCTCCTCTGACCAGAATAAACGACAAACAGAGAAGACGTTTGTCAAAAATCCTTAGTTGCCTGTAGATAAAATTTCAGGGCACGGACTAACTCTAGATTGTGTAGCAGACGTTCCTTTTTCGAAGAAGGATTAGGACACAAAGATGGAACCACAATCTCTTGATTGATATTCCTGTTAGTGACCACCTTAGGTAGGAACCCAGGTTTAGTACGCAGAACTACCTTGTCTGAATGAAAAATCAGATAAGGAGAATCACAATGTAAGGCAGATAACTCAGAGACTCTTCGAGCCGAGGAAATCGCCATTAAAAACAGAACTTTCCAAGATAACAACTTGATATCAATGGAATGAAGGGGTTCAAACGGAACCCCCTGTAAAACATTAAGAACTAAGTTCAAACTCCATGGTGGAGCAACAGTTTTAAACACAGGCTTGATCCTAGCTAAAGCCTGACAAAAAGCTTGAACGTCCGGAACTTCTGACAGACGTTTGTGTAAAAGAATGGACAGAGCTGAAATCTGTCCCTTTAAGGAACTAGCGGATAAACCCTTTTCTAAACCTTCTTGTAGAAAAGACAATATCCTCGGAATCCTAACCTTACTCCATGAGTAACTCTTGGATTCGCACCAATATAAGTATTTGCGCCATATCTTATGGTAAATCTTTCTGGTAACAGGCTTCCTAGCCTGTATTAAGGTATCAATAACTGACTCAGAAAAACCACGTTTTGATAAAATCAAGCGTTCAATTTCCAAGCAGTCAGCTTCAGAGAATTAGATTTTGATGTTTGAAGGGACCCTGGATCAGAAGGTCCTGTTTCAGAGGTAGCGACCAAGGTGGACAGGATGACATGTCCACTAGATCTGCATACCAAGTCCTGCGTGGCCATGCAGGCGCTATTAGAATCACTGATGCTCTCTCCTGTTTGATTCTGGCAATCAATCGAGGAAGCATCGGGAAGGGTGGAAACACATAAGCCATCCCGAAGGTCCAAGGTGCTGTCAAAGCATCTATCAGAACCGCTCCCGGATCCCTGGATCTGGACCCGTAACGAGGAAGCTTGGCGTTCTGTCGAGACGCCATGAGATCTATCTCTGGTTTGCCCCAACGTCGAAGTATTTGGGCAAAGACCTCCGGATAAAGTTCCCACTCCCCCGGATGAAAAGTCTGACGACTTAAGAAATCCGCCTCCCAGTTCTCCACTCCCGGGATGTGGATTGCTGACAGGTGGCAAGAGTGAGACTCTGCCCAGCGAATTATCTTTGATACTTCCATCATGCTAGGGAGCTTCTTGTCCCTCCCTGATGGTTGATGTAAGCTACAGTCGTGATGTTGTCCGACTGAAATCTGATGAACCCCCGAGTTGTTAACTGGGGCCAAGCCAGAAGGGCATTGAGAACTGCTCTCAATTCCAGAATGTTTATTGGTAGGAGACTCTCCTCCTGATTCCATTGTCCCTGAGCCTTCAGAGAATTCCAGACAGCGCCCCAACCTAGTAGGCTGGCGTCTGTTGTTACAATTATCCAGTCCGGCCTGCTGAATGGCATCCCCCTGGACAGATGTGGCCGAGAAAGCCACCATAGAAGAGAATTTCTGGTCTCTTGATCCAGATTCAGAGTAGGGGACAAGTCTGAGTAATCCCCATTCCACTGACTTAGCATGCACAATTGCAGCGGTCTGAGATGTAGGCGTGCAAAGGGTACTATGTCCATTGCTGCTACCATTAAGCCGATCACCTCCATGCATTGAGCTACTGACGGGTGTTGAATGGAATGAAGGACACGGCATGCATTTTGAAGCTTTGTTAACCTGTCTTCTGTCAGGTAAATCTTCATTTCTACAGAATCTATAAGAGTCCCCAAGAAGGGAACTCTTGTGAGTGGAAAGAGAGAACTCTTCTTTTCGTTCACCTTCCATCCATGCGACCTTAGAAATGCCAGTACTAACTCTGTATGAGACTTGGCAGTTTGAAAGCTTGAAGCTTGTATCAGAATGTCGTCTAGGTACGGAGCTACCGCAATTCCTCGCGGTCTTAGTACCGCCAGAAGAGCACCCAGAACCTTTGTGAAGATTCTCGGAGCCGTAGCCAATCCGAATGGAAGAGCTACAAACTGGTAATGCCTGTCTAGAAAGGCAAACCTTAGATACCGGTAATGATCTTTGTGAATCGGTATGTGAAGGTAAGCATCCTTTAAATCCACTGTGGTCATGTACTGACCCTTTTGGATCATGGGTAAAATTGTCCGAATAGTTTCCATTTTGAACGATGGAACTCTTAGGAATTTGTTTAGGATCTTTAAATCCAAGATTGGCCTGAAAGTTCCCTCTTTTTTGGGAACCACAAACAGATTTGAGTAAAACCCTTGTCCTTGTTCCGACCGCGGAACCGGATGGATCACTCCCATTAATAAAAGATCTTGTACGCAGCGTAGAAACGCCTCTTTCTTTATTTGGTTTGTTGACAACCTTGACAGATGAAATCTCCCTCTTGGGGGAGAGAATTTGAAGTCTAGAAGGTATCCCTGAGATATGATCTCTAACGCCCAGGGATCCTGGACATCTCTTGCCCAAGCCTGGGCGAAGAGAGAAAGTCTGCCCCCCACTAGATCCGTTCCCGGATCGGGGGCCCTCGATTCATGCTGTCTTAGGGGCAGCAGCAGGTTTCCTGGCCTGCTTGCCCTTGTTCCAGGACTGGTTAGGTCTCCAGCCTTGTCTGTAGCGAGCAACAGCTCCTTCCTGTTTTGGTGCAGAGGAAGTTGATGCTGCTCCTGCTTTGAAATTACGAAAGGAACGAAAATTAGACTGTCTAGCCTTAGGTTTGGCTCTGTCTTGAGGCAGGGCATGGCCTTTACCTCCTGTAATGTCAGCGATAATTTCTTTCAACCCGGGCCCGAATAAGGTCTGCCCTTTGAAAGGTATATTAAGCAATTTAGATTTAGAAGTAACGTCAGCTGACCAGGATTTTAGCCACAGTGCTCTGCGTGCCTGAATGGCGAATCCGGAATTCTTAGCCGTAAGTTTAGTTAAATGTACTACGGCATCTGAAATAAATGAGTTAGCTAACTTAAGGGCTTTAAGCTTGTGTGTAATCTCATCTAATGGAGCTGATTCAAGTGTCTCTTCCAGAGACTCAAACCAAAATGCTGCTGCAGCCGTGACAGGCGCAATGCATGCAAGAGGTTGCAATATAAAACCTTGTTGAACAAACATTTTCTTAAGGTAACCCTCTAACTTTTTATCCATTGGATCTGAAAAGGCACAGCTATCCTCCACCGGGATAGTGGTACGCTTAGCTAAAGTAGAAACTGCTCCCTCCACCTTAGGGACCGTTTGCCATAAGTCCCGTGTGGTGGCGTCTATTGGAAACATCTTTCTAAATATCGGAGGGGGTGAGAACGGCACACCGGGTCTATCCCACTCCTTAGTAACAATTTCAGTAAGTCTCTTAGGTATAGGAAAAACGTCAGTACTCGCCGGTACCGCAAAATATTTATCCAACCTACACATTTTCTCTGGTATTGCAACTGTGTTACAATCATTCAGAGCCGCTAACACCTCCCCTAGTAATACACGGAGGTTTTCCAGCTTAAATTTAAAATTTGAAATATCTGAATCCAGTTTGTTTGGATCAGAACCGTCACCCGCAGAATGAAGCTCTCCGTCCTCATGTTCTGCAAATTGTGACGCAGTGTCTGACATGGCCCTAATATTATCAGCGCACTCTGTTCTCACCCCAGAGTGATCACGCTTACCTCTTAGTTCTGTTAATTTAGCCAAAACTTCAGTCATAACAGTAGCCATATCCTTTAATGTGATTTGTAATGGCCGCCCAGATGTACTCGGCGCTACAATATCACGCACCTCCCGAGCGGGAGATGCAGGTACTGACACGTGAGGCGAGTTAGTCGGCATAACTCTCCCCTCGTTGTTTGGTGAAATATGTTCAATTTGTACAGATTGACTTTTATTTAAAGTAGCATCAATACAGTTAGTACATAAATTTCTATTGGGCTCCACTTTGGCTTTAGCACATATAGCACAGATATCTTCCTCTGAATCAGACATGTTTAACACACTAGCAAATAAACTAGCAACTTGGAAATACTTTTCAAGTAATTTACTATAATATGAAAACGTACTGTGCCTATAAGAAGCACAGAAAAAGTTATGACAGTTGAAAATTAATAAACTGAAAAGTTATAGCATCAAATCTTTGTAAAAAAAACAATTTTAGCAAAGGATTGCTCTCCATTAGCAAAGGATAACTAACCCTGATAGCAGAAAAAAAAAAAAAAAAAAAAAAAAAAAAAAAACAGAAATAAACGTTTTTTTATCACAGTCAACTACAATCTCACAGCTCTGCTGTGAGTGATTACCTCCCTCAAAACAAGTTTTGAAGACCCCTGAGTTCTGTAGAGATGAACCGGATCATGCAGGGAAGACAATAAACTTCTGACTGAATTTTTTGATGTTTCCCCCTCACACATAACAGTGAGAGAGATCAGTAAACTGTCATAAATTAAATAAAAGGACTGCCAAGTGGAAAAAAATAGTGCCCAAAACATTTTTTCACCCAGTACCTCAGAAAATTAAACGATTTTACATGCCAGCAAAAAACGTTTAACATTAATAAATTGAGTGTTATTAAAAAGCCTGTTGCTAGTCCCTGCAAATTAGGCTAAAGTTTTATGCATACAGTATAATTCCAGTGAAGTGCCATTCCCCAGAATACTGAAGTGTAAAATATACATACATGACAGCCTGATACCAGTTGCTGCTACTGCATTTAAGGCTGAGTTTACATTATATCGGTATGGCAGAATTTTCTCATCAATTCCATTGTCAGAAAATAATAAGCTGCTACATACCTCTTTGCAGATTAATCTGCCCGCTGTCCCCTGATCTGAAGTTTACCTCTCCTCAGATGGCCGAGAAACAGCAATATGATCTTAACTACTCCGGCTAAAATCATAGAAAAACTCAGGTAGATTCTTCTTCAAATTCTACCAGAGAAGGAATAACACACTCCGGTGCTATTATAAAATAACAAACTTTTGATTGAAGGTATGAAACTAAGTATAATCACCACAGTCCTCTCACACATCCTATCTATTCGTTGGGTGCAAGAGAATGACTGGTAATGGCAGTTAGGGGAGGAGCTATATAGCAGCTCTGCTGGGTGAATCCTCTTGCACTTCCTGTTGGGGAGGAGTTAATATCCCATAAGTAATGGATGATCCGTGGACTGGATACACTTAACAAGAGAAAAACAAACACTAAATTACAAAAATTAAAAAAGAATTACAAGCAGTTTAAACTAATTACACCTAATCTAAGCCCCCTAATAAAATAAAAAATCCTCCCAAAATAAAAAATTCCCTACCCTATTCTAAAATACAAAAGTAATCAGCTCGTTTACCAGCCCTTAAAAGGGCTTTTTTGCGGGGCCTTGCCCCAAAGTAATCAGCTCTTTTGCATGAAAATAAAATACAATACCCCCCCAACATTACAACCCACCACCCACATACCCCTACTCTAACCCACCCAAACCCCCTTTAAAAAAATCTATCGCTAGCCCCCTGAAGATCATCCTACCTTGAGTCGTCTTCACTCAGCCGAGCCGAATTCTTCATCCAAGGTGCACAGAGGAGGTACATCATCCGGTAGAAGTCTTCATCCAAGCGGGGCAAGAAGAGATCCTTCATCCGGTAGAAGTCTTCATCCAGGCGGCGTCTTCAATCTTCATCCATCCGGAGCGGAGCGGAGCCATCTTCAAAGGAGCCGACGCGGAGCCATCCTCTTCTACCGACTGACTAACGACGAATGAAGGTTCCTTTAAGGGACGTCATCCAAGATGGCGTCCCTTCAATTCTGATTGGCTGATAGAATTATATCAGCCAATCGGAATTAAGGTAGAAAAAAATCTGATTGGCTGATGCAATCAGCCAATCAGATTGAAGTTCAATCTGATTGGCTGAAACAATCAGCCAATCGTATTGAACTCGCATTCTATTGATTGTTCCGATCAACCAATAGAATGCGAGTTCAATACGATTGGCTGATTGGATCAACCAATCAGATTGAACTTCAATCTGATTGGCTGATTGCATCAGCCAATCACATTTTTTCTACCGTAATTCTGATTGTCTGATATAATTCTATCAGCCAATCGGAATTGAAGGGACGCCATCTTGGATGACGTCCCTTAAAGGAACCTTCATTCGTCGTTAGTCAGTCGGTAGAAGAGGATGGCTCTGCGTCAGCTCCTTTGAAGATGGCTCCGCTCCGGATGGATGAAGATTGAAGACGCGGCCTGGATGAAGACTTCTACCAGATGAAGGACCTCTTCTTGCCCCGCTTGGATGAAGACTTCTACCGGATGATGTACCTCCTCTGCGCATGCTGATGAAGGAGGCGAGACCTGGCTGTTGTATGCTTGCAAAGTTGCACCCAGGCGGTTACCTTACTGAGGGCAAGATCTGGTATTTGGAGCCATATATATATATATATATATATTTACACAATAATATATTCATTTTATATATGGGTATATATACTAGGGCTGCAACTAACAATTATTTTTATAATCGATTAATCGGACGATTATTTTTTCGATGAATCGACTAATCAGATAAAAAAAAAAATTCAATAATTTTTTCCTGTGTTTAAAATAAAATCCACATGAGTGTTACAAATATAAAACTTCAGACTAAAAATTTACATTAACACTACATTTTTTCTCATTTGAAGCAGCAGACATATTTTTATAATTAAGCAAAACAAAACCACAAACTGTTTGAAAAGAGGAAGAACTATAAAGAGGTAGAACTATTACTGTTTATAACATTCTGTTATTCATTCTTTCAGAAACTTTGCATTGAAATGCAAAAATGCCAACGTCTCCACATGCTGTGGCTGGCTCTCTTTTTGCAAGGTATTTTGCCTGCAGCAGAGAAGAGGCGCTCAGATAGTGTTGAGGTACCTGAGATGCATAAGTAGGGTTTTGCCAATTTTGCCAAGGTGGGATATTTATCTTTGTTACAGTAGCTCCACCAATGCAAAGTGTTTTCTTCCTTGGCAAGGGGCCTCTCAATAAAGTAAGCCTGGACTTCATTCTAACATAAAAATATCTTCAAATTCTATATGCAATGGTAAATAACCAGCTATATGGTTATGGCAAACATATCTAGTCCACTCTTAAAATAAAATATATACCCTACTTATAGAGGTTGAATCTTGTACTAATCACAATTTATTAAAAATAAAAAAAAACTATTAAAGTCAAAAGTGCTAACGACTATATATCAATAACAGGACAAAGTCTTACACATTTATCTATACAGTACATATAATCGGCAATAGCAAGCAAGTCACTAATAATTGTGCAACCAGATAATAGTGCACATCAATTCAAATAACTCCCATCAATCTAGCGCTAAGTGTAAATAATAGGATCGGCACTATATCATGCAAAGCATAATCCCAAATAACCTGATTTAATAAAAACAATCCAAATGATGACTCATATTACTTCTGGGTTGCACATAAGCAAGGAGTAGTTGTAAATTTAAAAAGAAACGTATACAGTCCTGAAAAAGTGAAAGTAAATCTCTGTAGACTTCCTTTAGGCTAAGGACATAACATAAAACCCAATACCATGTGCAGGAGTCTATTGGAGTGAAGCAGATGGTGCTGTGCACAGACCAACTAATCGCAGACCAACTAATCAATAATGAGATTCGTTGACAACTATTTTTGATTATTGACAAATATATTGATTAGTTGTTGCAGCTCTCTTTCTGTCAATAAAAATGTCCTTGTATGAGAAGAATATAGGAATGTATCATTTCGGGTTTAGCGCAGTTGGTCTAGCACAATGTAGGGTTAGCATACTGTTGTTTTTTTAGCACACCCTATAGAAGTCTATGGGAAGAAGTTAACGTGGTTGTGGTATCCGAAGTCCTGAAGTTAGCGCACCTTAGTATTTCGCACTAACTTTTTACTTTCAATTTGTAATACCAGTGCTCATGCAGCTGTCAAATGTTTTACTTTGAGCGCAGTTAGTGCTTGAGCTAAAAAATCATTTCTTGTGCCGCTTGTAATCTGGCCCATTGTGTTTTAAGTGCATAAAACCAGTTATACGGTAGCTAAGATCATTTGTACAGCTGCTTTCAGGTACATCTGTCAAAAATTAGTCTGTAGGTGAATTGTGGGCTGTTCAACTATAAGAGGGAGTAAAGAATAAGCAGTTAGTATGATTCATTGTGTTAAATGCAAACAATTATGTAGCTCAGTGCAAAGGAAACTTGTTACTTTCCTTTGACAATATAATTTTTTTTTTTTTTTTTTTGAGTTTTAAAATGTCTTTTTATTGGAATAACAAACATCATACAAAATAGAAAGAAATAAGCGATGAGCACTCTGCACAATGATACAAGAGACAGTGAACAATTAAGACAGTATTTAATACATAGGAGATCTAAACAGTCGTCTCTCCTCGTCTGAATTAGCTGTAGGGACTAGGGTCCTCTACACTCTCGGGCTTTAGAACAAAAGGCACTTGATGAATGTCTTTAAGCGTGAGAGTCCATATTTTGGATGGCATAGTCCTGGCGAGGTGAGCATTCAATACTTTAGGATTCACAATTGTGCAGGTGTCCATGAATAAAGTCAATAGTAAAAATGGTAAGGATTGGAGTATCCAAGGTCTCACTTATTAATCTTACAGAAGATCTCGTGTTAACATATTATCTGTTTCTTTCTTCGCTATCAACCACAACCATCCTTATTATTGTTGTGGGGCGTGAGCGGAGGAGGATCAAGGGGGAAGGGGGTTGGGATATGTGTTGGGTAGGAGACAAGAGCTATAGTGTATAGTGACTGAGTTATTATATGATGCTGTTCCCTATCCAGGTTAAGTGCCCTTGGAGGCATTCCATCTCATGAGCATAAGTTTGTGTGTGGTAATTTTTCCTGTCTTATAGAAGTGATATCTTTCCAATGCTAATAATGTGTTCACCTGGTCTATCCACATGTTCAGGGTGGGAATGTGTTGCGTCTGTGGGATTAGGGTTTTTGCGCTGCTCAGCATTATGTATAGTAGGGACATTTTAGCTTCTTCTCCTAAGTCTGGTAGTTCAATCATGAGTAGGATTCGCGGGTCTTGAGGGATTTGAGATAAAAGTGTTTTGTTCATGTGTACAAAGATCTGACTCCAGTAGGAGTCCAGTCTGGGGCATGTCCACCAGATATGTAAAAGGTCAGCTGCCTCTCCACAACTCTGCCAACATGTGTTATTAGCATGCTTGAATATTTTATGTAGCCTTTGCGGTGTGAGGTACCACCGGGCTTGGAATTTATAATTTATTTCTAAGATTTTTTGCCGAAACAGATGATTTTTTATGATGGGCGAAGGCTTTCCCCCATTCTTTAGAATCTATCTCAGTACCAAAGTCGCTATGCCATCTGTAGCAGTAAGAGGGGAGGTCCTCTGGCCCTGTACTTGAGAGAATCTTGTAAATAGTTGAGATAGTGTGGCGTGGCCTAAAGGGTAAGGCACATAAAGATTCAAACCTTGTAAGGGGTCTGATAAGGTTTCGCTTTTGTTTGTGGGAGCTAAGGTAATGTGACAGTTGCGTATACAGGTACCAAGAGGAGGGTAACCATGGTTCCCTTTCAGAGAGGTCCTGTCTAGTAATAAGTTTTCCATTCGTGGTGATATTTTTCCAGGTAGTTTTTCCAGGCAAGCTGTGGGTTGTAATGAAAGGGGGGAAGGAAAGGAGTTTCAGAGCTATTAGACAGTGGTGACAGTGGTGAAGGTATGGATGTAATATGTGTGCTTGTCGCTGTCAGTTTGTCCCATTGTGAGAAGTATTCCTGCAGAAGGGGAAACTCATGAATCACGTTAGGTCTGTCAGCGGGCTTGAGCCAGCTCAAGCCTCCCACATTAGTCACTTCGAGTATATCCCTGTCCAAATGTATCCACTGTTTGTAGGTGGAGTTGTGGCACCAGTCTGTGAGTCTTTGTATGATTGATGTAAGCCTATATCTTTCCAGGTTAGGCATGCCCAGACCCCCTTTGTCTTTGGTCATATATAGGGTTTTCCTGGGAATTCTAGGTTTAGTAGGGCCCCATATAAACTGTTCAATATTTTTTTGCATATTTGTCATATATGTTTTAGGTAGAGGTATAGGCAACGTCTGCAATAGGTATAAAACCCTGGGTAAGATATTCATCTTTATTACGTGTATTCTTCCAATCCAAGAGATTGGTTTATTTTTCCAACAGGACAAGTCCCTGATAATGTCTGCTTGGAGTGTTTTATAGTTTGCTGAGAATGAGGTCTGATCGTCTGCTGTCAGATGTATACCAAAGTATTTGAGTTGTGTGGCTTGAACCCGGAGGGGGCAAGATGTTTTAAGGAATTCCATTGTATGATCTGGGGCATTTATGTTTAGAATTTTCGACTTCCCTAGGTTAAGAAGAAAATTAGAATGCTTGCCATATTCCTCGAACTCTTTCATAAGGGGGGTAATGACTGTTCTAGACCGCGTACATTGCCAATTTATAAGTTGTATGCTTTGTGCTGATGCCTTTAATTAGAGGGTTCGAGCAAATTTTGTGTGCTAGTATCTCTATGGATAATGCAAATAATATGGGCGAAAGCGGGCACCCTTGACGAGTGCCATTTCTTATATGGAAGGGTTCTGATAAAATCAAATTGACTTTGATCCTGGCTGTGGGTTCTGAATATAGGGAGAAAATTGTATTTATTAATCCTTGGCCAATATTGAATTTAGACAGGGTGGTCCTGAGGAAATCCCAGTCCACCCTGTCAAAGGCCTTTTTGGCATCGGTGGAGATAAGTGACAAAGGGATATGATTGACTTGGGCGTATGTTATAAGCTGGGTGATCTTCAAAGTGTTGTCCCTGGCTTCCCTGCCAGGGATAAAGCCGACCTAATCTGGGGATATAATTTGGTTGAGTATGGGATTCAGTCTATCTGCCAGTATTTTGGCAAAAATCTTAACGTCTGTATTAAGAAGGGATATGGACCGGAAATTCTGTGGGGCGTTCGGGGTCTTGCCTGGTTTCGCTATTACAGCTATGTGGGCCTCTAACATGGATTTTGGGAAGCCACCAGATTCTTCTAAAGCATTAAATGTTTTATGTAGTTTAGGGGCGAATATTTGGGGGAATTTTTTATGATATTTAGTTCCGAACCCATCTGGGCCCGGGCTTTTCCCTGTAGGTAAGTTTTTAATGGCTGCCAGAATTTCTGTGATGGCAATAGGGGAGTCTAGTGACTGGGATTGATCCTCTGTGAGGGTGGGTATATGGGTGTCCTCTAGATATTGGTACAGTTTATCAATCTTTGATTCGGAAGCATGTGGTTGAGAATGGGAGCCGGGTAGATCATACAATGATGAGTAGTATTGTCGGAAAATGTCTGCTATGGCTAAGCTATCCTTTTTTTCTGTCCTTTCCTTATTTTTAACAGCATGTATGTGTGATTTTAGTTGTTTTCTACGTATTATTCTAACTAAAATTTTGCCAGATTTGTTCCCTTGTTCGAAATATTTCTGTTGTAAAATGAAAGCTTGTTTTTGGTGTTCGTACTGCATAAGTTCATTAAATTCCTCCTAGCTGTTTTTAATTCTGTAAGTAATGTATCGTTTTTGGGAGATTGTTTATGAGATGTTTCCAATGTGTGTATCTTATCTAAAAGTTTATCGATTCTAAGCCTGTGTTGCTTAGTGGAATTGGCTTTGTGCTTGATGAATTCTCCTCTTAAAATGCATTTATGCGCTTCCCAGATGTTAGTGTAGTGGGTGTCAGTGTCGTCGTTGTGAAGGAAGTATTCTGTCAGTGTCTTCTCTATTTCCTGACTGATAACCGGGTTGTCCAGAAGATAATCTTCCAGTCTCCATTGGATGGGAGTGATGGGTTTTTCTGGCCATTTGATGGTGCAGGAGACAGGTGCATGGTCTGACCATGTAATTGAGTGAATGCGGTCATTTTTTACCAGGGAGAGCATGAGTGCATCGGTAAGTATGTAGTCCATTCGTGAGTAAGAATTATGTGGGTGCGAATAAAAGGTAAAGTCTTGGGTAGTGGGGTGGAAGGTGCGCCAGACGTCATGAAGTGCTAGTGTGTGTATTTGTGAGTTAATGCTTTTGATGTCCTTTTTTGGTATTTGTGAGCAGCTTCCGTGGGTGTCTATTTTGGGGTTTAAGGGGGTATTTAGATCCCCTCCTACTATTAACATTCCTTTTTTGTAATCAAGTATCTTTCCGGACAGCTGTCGCATTAAAGATTTTTGGGCTCTGTTGGGGAAATAAGCGTTGACCAGAGTAAGGGGTCTATTATACAACAGTTCTGTCAGGATCAAAAACCTACCATCTGTGTCTTGCTCCATATGAATCTTTTGGAAAGGGATGTCTTTTCTAAAGAGGATACCCACTCCATTTTTTTTTTGTTTGGCCAGAAGCAAAAAATGCTGTAGGGTATTTGTGGTGGAGCCATCAGGGTTCCCTACCTTTTTTGAAATGAGTTTCTTGCAGAAGAATAACTGCGCAGTCTTGTTTGTGTAAGTCTGAGAGTATTATATTTATTTTTTGTGGTGTATTAAAGCCTTTGACGTTTACAGTGGTGAAGGTGATGGATTGTTTTCCACCAGGCTCCGGCATGACATATGTCTAGGTGTATATTTTGAGGATGAAACAAGCAAGGATCAGGCCGGTTTGTAAGATAGTTTTATTTGTGTTGCCCAACATGCTAGTGACGGGTGGGGTGGTGAGGGATAGGGTTTATAGGGGAGAGAGGGGGTGGGACTCCGCCCATGCCCTGATCAGATGGGTGTGGTGTGCAAGTGGATCACCGTGTCAGTCTCAATCAAATGTTCTAAACTCTGGAAGTAGTAAAACAAACTACTCCCTAATGAAAGTTTCAAAATGTACAATTCAAACTGGTTTGAAGAAATAGGTTGATAACACTACAATAATTTTAGGTTAACAGTAATTAGTGGGGAATGAGACCTTGTGTTGCCTTTTGTTCAGTTGTAAGTCTAGTTGTGGTCTTGTGGTATGATACTATTTGTCAAGTTGCTGTTCTTTGTCCGTCAGTGTCCGGTAAGTGGGTTCAAGCGGATTGCCGGTAGATTATTGCAAGCGTTGGGGATAGGGATGATAGTCAGTTGTTTTTAGATGAAAAGGTGTGACTATATGAGTCCTAATTGTAGGGGCACAGTGCCATGGGGTGGTGTCTGGCCCTATATCTGTTTGTGGTAAGTCATATTAGGTCCTAAAACTATTTTTGGTTAACAGGCGGAGTGTCTGTCCTGCTCTACACTCTAGGAGATCTAGGTACAGTTCTATTATGGTAATTTTAGATGGCTTTGTATTAAGTCAATGCAATTGTTACATGGGTGTCTTAAGTATGTGCTGGCCGTCCGTCATCTGGTCAATGAGGACTGTATGCGGACCATGTGGGAGTTTATGCTTTACTTCAACAATGTATGAGATATAAACATTTCAACACATAACTAATAAAACATAGACAAAATAGAACATAACAAACAAGTCATATCAATACATGTTGGTATTTGTTACTCATCTGTGTGATGACTTCTTTCTTGAGGCTCACTAGTTCGTCCTTTTTAACATTGTAGAGTTAGTTCCTATTGTTCATAAAGGAGAGCAAGAGAAAATGGGGATAAAACAAACATCAACAAAATGTTGTAAACACTCTGTCCATGCAGACTCTGGGAAGAGAGTTAGCTCCTGAAATGTGCAAAACTTCAATTATTCCATGTTGACTCTGATCCTGTTGGATTCTCTGACCATAGTTGAGGGCCCGGGCTCTCGTTAGGGGACAGCTCTTTCTCCTGAGTAGAAGTCATGGATTGATGCCGGTTGTCCTCTTGGTTTTGTCGAATCTGTGATGGGATTGTATTGCCAGAAAACTTGTTTTGTGAGATGCCCAACGTCTTGTAGAAATTCAGAAGGTCTTGTTCTGTTTTGTAAGCAGCAGTTTGGTCGTTGTGGTTAGCTATTATGCTGAGAGGGAACCCCCAGCAACAAGGTATTTTGTGAGTCCTGAGGGTTTCTGTAATATGCCTAAGTTCTCATTGCTTCTGTAATGTTGCTGGTGATAGGTATGAGAAGACTTGAAGGGATATCCCCGCATGCGTTAATGGGGCTTTAATTCTGGCCCTCTGGCAATGTCCTCTCTGTCTACATAGCTCAGGAAGCGAATTATTACATCCCTGGGGGGGCCTTAGCTGTGGATTTAGGGCCTGTGGGCTCTTTCCAATGGGACATCAGGGGAGGAAGGGGTGTTTTTTATCACTCTAAATAGATCTTGTAGATAACCGTTAAGTGCTGCTGGAGTCACCGACTCGGGGATGCCCCTATTGCGCAGGTTGTTCCTTCTATTACGGTTATCAAGATCCTCTATTTTATCTAAGAGGAAGCTAATAGCATCACTTTGTTGTGCAATAGTGTGAGAGTTACTCCCTACCTCTGTCCGGACTGTGGATTGAGCTTGTTCTAGCATGTCGACTCTATTAGTAAGCTGAGATAAGTCTCTTTTCAGCTCTCCAAAAAGATCTCTGACCTCAGATAGTATTTCTTTAACATCTTCTTTGGAAGAGAGTAATTTTAGGTCATCCCTAGTGATCACTGTTGTCTCTGCCTGCTCCATTTCTTGTGGAGTGACCTTCTGGGATAGCTCTGGTGTCTGTGATTGCTGGTCAGCAGCTTGCTCCACTGTGTGTGACTGAGGTTTCATATAATGACTCATAGGTAGAGAGGAGACCTGTTTATCTGGCCGTGGGGCGCGTTTGCAGGGCATACCCGTGAATAGTGCACCTCAATTAGTGCCTGTGTTTAGAGGTATATTGTGGTTCTGTGACCGCTATGAAGCATGTGGTGTGCCTCGTGGGATATACTAGCATGTATTTGGTTGTAAAGACATGAGGCTTTTCGGAAAGCCAGGGCTAGTGCAGGTTATTATTAATGCGATGGCTACAGATCATTATGAAGCTGACAGTTGGTCCATGCGCATTAATGAGGAAGATAGAGAAATGTCTTTTGCACCCTGCAGCCTTATCCCTCTTAAGCTGTAAATCCCCTGCTGTACCTGTCAGTGTACTCCATTCTCGGCCTTCGCCGTGACCATGAGGCGCAGCGATAGGTGGATGTGGTACGTGTAGGCCAGGATCTGCGTTCTGCTCTGAGGCCTGCTTGGGTTGTTGTGTCGCACTTACTCACAAGCTGCTGTTGCTTCAGGTAGGATCGCCGGCATGAACAGTATTGGTTTTAAGCTGGTAGTCTGCTCAGATCGGTGTCTGCTATGTGCGGGAATAGTTTCACTCCCTTGTGGCGCACTTTTCTAATGGCGCAGCTTCTCACGGCCCCCGGTAAGATGTGAGCTGAATCGTGCTGTGCAATAGTTATGGGCTTGGAATGTCACCTCCTCTTAGAGTATCATATCCCCCTCATATTCCAGGCAGTTGACGGTGTTTATCGTATCATATTTTGTCGCGGCAACCTTTAGGTCTGCAGAGCCGTCTTAGTGTGCAGCCATTAGCTTGGGCTGCTAGGACAATGTAATTATTATGCAAAAATAGGTTTTCTGCTTTTAGCTTTTACTAATAATGTGCTTAATATTTGATGTAACCAAAAGAAAAAAGGTCATAGGGAGGGCAGTATATGAATTTCTGTGGAAAATGGTCTATAAAAGACAAGGGTAGAACATATCTGATCAGAAGCCATTTCAGTGTGGAAACACTGGAGCGTCACATAATACATAGGGGTCAATTTATTATATGTAAAGCGGATATGATGTCTGCCCCACATCGCTAAATGTTGACAGCATACATTGTCGGCATATAACATTGCACAAACATTTGCATAGCTTGTGCAATGCCGCCCTCTGCACATTCGCGGCCAAATGGCTGCTAGCAGGGGGTGTCAATCATCCCGATCAGATCAGGATGATTGCAGTAGCATCGGTCTTACAACCGCTGCTTCTTAACTTCAGTTTCCGGGGAGCCAGAAACTACGGGTGTAGAAAGCAACATCTGCTGCTTATTAAATCTACCCCATAGGCTTTTGTTTATTCTCTATGATGCTGTGTTCTGTATCCTCAAGAGTACGCCTATATCCTTACTAACCATATACAATCACAATAATTGATAACAATTTTTGTTGCACTTATTATCTTTGTTAAATCTACACTTACATTTAGAATTACAGTCTCTGATAAAATCATATTGCTTTTTTAAAAAAAATTATATTTAATAAATGTTTCTGTATACTCTCTCTTATCTGAGGTTATCTGTTACCCTGCACCAATAGCAAATCACTAAGATAATAGTAACAGTCATAGGATGTTGTTGCTACTAATATGCTTTAGTGGCTCCCTTATAACATGCTTGAATAACTCAACTTCTGAGCAGCTCAAGTATAATGCAGACCACCCAACATTTTCCAGTTAAAGTTGGTATCTGGGATGGGAAGGCTAGGAGCTGCTACTGAGTGGCCCCTTAACAGCCAATGGATGAAATATGGACAAACAAAGGATGGACTTGGGCCTTCAGTGGAAAATAATGCAGCAGGGAGTGGCGACGCATCTCTAATTTAACTTGATGAAACCAACATTTCTAAGGATATAGTACTACATAAAAGTTGCTAGATTCACAGAATTTAAGATGTTTTTTTAAATGTCATTAAGTATAATCTGTTATTATTACTGACCTAAAATCATCTGTGGTAGAAATAACAGATATTCAGGTTTCTTTTAAAGTACATCTGTATAATCAGCAAAGGCCAATTTCCTAACATATTGGGGCCACATGTGAATAGTTTAGAAGCTTTAAGGGTTGCATAAAATAGTTATGATTATTAAACACACAAATAATAATATTTTTCCTAAAAATGTCTGGTGGCACAGACGATTTAGGGAAGGTTGCAGGGTAGCCTATATCTGCTTTTCTCCCCTCCAGAGGTATCATTTTAATTTTTGCAACATTTTTTAGTTTAGCGTTTCCCCAAAGTTCTGCTTTTTCCTTGGGGCTACAAAGACTAGTGCAAATGGCTTCATGTGGCCATTGGGCTGCTATTTGGCCATCACTGATTTAAAAAAAAAAACAGCATTTAAAACGGTATTTTTTTGTCTGAAACAAAAAGGTAAAAGCTTTGTAAAGATAGTATTTAAGGGTCAGTAAACTTTTTTATATTAAAAAAAAAAAAAAAAAAAAAGTATGTTACTCTCTGTGATTATGAGTAAATGTCATATTTTTAGGTACAAATGCACATGGTTGGCTAATGGCTACATGAACCTCAGAAGCGACTACCGATCTTAGCAGGAAGTACTGATCAGCGAATAAGCCTTAGCAGCAAGTAACGATCAGGCAATAGGCCTTTGCAGGTATAACAAACTTATATTAAAAAATTATATAGGTACAAATGCACATGGTTAGCTGCATGATCCTTAGCAGAGACTACCGATCAGCCAATAAGACTTAGCAGGAAGTACCAATCAGCCAATATGCTTTAGCAGGGAGTACCTAGAAGTTAATAAGCCATAGCAGGAAGTACCGATCAGCCAATAAGCCTTAGCAGGAAGTCTCTATCAGCTAATAAACTTTAGCAGGAAGTACCGATCATCCAATAAGCTTTAGCAGGAAATACCTATCAGCTAATAAGCCTTTGTTCTGTCGAGAACTCCAATTCGTCAAAAACTCACTTCCGGTGACTCTTATTTTAATATCTGTTTTGCCTCTGTCTGGGGGGCCACCACAGGCCCTTTGGCATACACCCCCCTCCCTTGAACCCCCCAGACGGAGGCAAAATAGATAGTGAAGATAAATGATTACAGGGCCTATCTGATTGGTTGTGAATCCTGTCACTCACTGGACGCGGACCAATCAGATGTATGGAAATACCGGAAGTGCCGACAGATTGGAGTTCTCGACAGAACACCTTAGCAGCAAGTACCGATCAGCCAATAAGCCTTAGCAGGAAGTACACAGCTGATACAGCTGTAGTAGTTTAAAGTTACATTTAAACAGATTTTACTTCACGTTAATTTCAGGGGAACAATCACCATGTTTAACTGCTTCTTTTTCATATTAATAAAAAGTGATAGCAACTTTAGAAAATATCTGAGTACAGTGCCCATTTAATTAATATTTTAGGTGACTTATATTAACCATAATTATAAAATATACTGACTGGAAGACAACCATAAATAACATTCATAGGTGCAGTAAATGACTGGCTGAATATACTGAAATATTTGATCAGATTGAGTGTAGGTAGAACTGAATATTGAAAACTGCATAATTTAAAAAAAATTGCTAGATTTTGGACTACATAATTATTGCACATTATTGTATTTTAAATACTAAACACATTGGGGCCTAGTTATCAAGCCGTCAACCTCAAATACGCTGCGTATTCCGCAGCGTATTTGTGGCGAGGCTGATACGCCTTAGTTATCAAAGGCTCGAGACCGGCAAAAGTAGAATTTTGTGACGTAAGCTTCGATCCGCCGGACTCAGTCCGACACAGATCAATTCTTACGTCACTCCAGATGTTCCGCACACAAGTGCGGCACATTCTCACTACTTTTGCTAGCTATCAAAAAACTAGCAGGTACGCTCGGCACTTTTACGGCCCAGCGTACCTGGTTTTCAAAGCGCCAGCCTGGAGGCGGCGGATCCCATAGGAATCAATGGGAGTCTGACCATAGCGAAAGTACAAGTTCGCTGCTGACAGACATCCCATTGATTTCTATGGGAGCTGTCTACACCTAACACCCTAACATGTACCCCGAGTCTAAACACCACTAATCTGACCCCCCCTACACCGCCGCAACTAAATAAAGTTATTACCCCCTAAACCGCCGCTCCCGGAGCCCACCGCAAGCTACTCTATACATATTAACCCCTAAACCGCCGCTCCCGGAGCCCACCGCAACTATAATAAATGTATTAACCCCTAAACCGCCGCTCCCTGAACCCGCCGCAACCTATATTAAATGTATTAACCCCTATCCTGCCCCCCTACACCGTCGCCACCTATAATACATTTATTAACCCCTAATCTGCCCCCCCTACACCGTCGCCACCTATAATAAATTTATTAACCCCTATCCTGCCCCCCACTGCGCCGCCGCCACTGTAATAAAATTATTAACCCCTAAACCTAACCCTAACCCTAACGCCCCCTAACTTAAATATTAATTAAATAAATCTAAATAAATTAACTCTTATTAACTAAATGAATCCTATTTAAAACTAAATACTTACCTTTAAAATAAACCCTAATATAGCTACAATATAAATAATAATTATATTCTAGCTATCTTAGGATTTATTTTTATTTTACAGGTACCTTTCAATTTATTTTAACCATGTACAATAGCTATTAAATAGTTATTAACTATTTAATAGCTTACCTAGCTAAAATAAAGAGAAATGTACCTGTGAAATAAATCCTAACCTAAGTTACAATTACACCTAACACTACACTATACTTTAATAAATTATTCCTATTTAAAAATAAATACTTACCTGTAAAATAAACCCTAAGATAGCTACAATGTAATTAATAATTATATTATAGCTATCTTAGGATTTATATTTATTTTACAGGTAACTTTGTATTTATTTTAGCTAGTTAGAATAGTTATTAAATAGTTATTAACTATTTAATAACTACCTAGCTAAAAGAAATACAAAATTACCTGTAAAATAAATCCTAACTTAAGTTACAATTAAACCTAATACTACACTATCATTAAATTAACTAAATAAACTACCTACAAAGAACTACAATGAAATACAATTACATAAACTAACTAAAGTACAAAAAATAAAAAAAGCTAAGTTACAAAAAATAAAAAATTAAGTTACAAACATGTTAAAAATATTACAACAATTTTAAGCTACTTACACCTAATCTAAGCCCCCTAATAAAATAACAAACCCCCCCAAAATAAAAAAAATCCCTACCCTATTCTAAATTACATAAATTTCAAAGCTCTTTTACCTTACCAGCCCTTAAAAGGGCCATTTGTGGGGGCATGCCCCAAAAAGTTCAGCTCTTTTGCCTGTAAAATAAAAATACAACCCCCCCCCAACATTAAAACCCACCACCCACATACCCCTAATCTAACCCAAACCCCCCTTACAAAAACCTAACACTAATCCCCTGAAGATCATCCTACCTTGAGTCGTCTTCACTCAGCCGAGCCACCGATGGAACTGAAGAGGACATCCGGAGCGGAAGAAGTTAATCCTCCAAGCGGCGCTGAAGAAATCTTCCATCCGATGAAGTCATCATCCAGGCGGCACTGAAGAAGTCTTCGATCCGGCCGATGTCATCTTCAAAGAGGCGCTGAAGAGGTCTTCTATCCGGGCGAAGTCATCTTCCAAGCCGGGTCTTGAATCTTCCTTCCGCCGACGCGGAACCACCTTCTTCACCGACGGACTACGACGAATGACGGCTCCTTTAAGGGACGTCATCCAAGATGGCGTCCCCTCAATTCCGATTGGCTGATAGGATTCTATCAGCCAATCGGAATTAAGGTAGGAAAATCTGATTGGCTGATGGAATCAGCCAATCAGATTCAAGTTCAATCCGATTGGCTGATCCAATCAGCCAATCAGATTGAGCTCGCATTCTATTGGCTGATCGGAACAGCCAATAGAATGCGAGCTCAATCTGATTGGCTGATTCCATCAGCCAATCAGATTTTCCTACCTTATTTCCTATTGGCTGATAGAATCCTATCAGCCAATCGGAATTGAGGGGACGCCATCTTGGATGACGTCCCTTAAAGGAGCCGTCATTCGTCGTAGTCCGTCGGTGAAGAAGGTGGTTCCGCGTCGGCGGAAGGAAGATTCAAGACCCGGATTGGAAGATGACTTCGCCCGGATAGAAGACCTCTTCAGCGCCTCTTTGAAGATGACATCGGCCGGATCGAAGACTTCTTCAGCGCCGCCTAGATGATGACTTCATCGGATGGAAGATTTCTTCAGCGCCGCTTGGAGGATTAACTTCTTCCGCTCCGGATGTCCTCTTCAGTTCCATCGGTGGCTCGGCTGAGTGAAGACGACTCAAGGTAGGATGATCTTCAGGGGATTAGTGTTAGGTTTTTGTAAGGGGGGTTTGGGTTAGATTAGGGGTATGTGGGTGGTGGGTTTTAATGTTGGGGGGGGGGTTGTATTTTTATTTTACAGGCAAAAGAGCTGAACTTTTTGGGGCATGCCCCCACAAATGGCCCTTTTAAGGGCTGGTAAGGTAAAAGAGCTTTGAAATTTATGTAATTTAGAATAGGGTAGGGATTTTTTTTTATTTTGGGGGGGGTTTGTTATTTTATTAGGGGGCTTAGATTAGGTGTAAGTAGCTTAAAATTGTTGTAATATTTTTAACATGTTTGTAACTTAATTTTTTATTTTTTGTAACTTAGCTTTTTTTATTTTTTGTACTTTAGTTAGTTTATGTAATTGTATTTCATTGTAGTTCTTTGTAGGTAGTTTATTTAGTTAATTTAATTATAGTGTAGTATTAGGTTTAATTGTAACTTAAGTTAGGATTTATTTTACAGGTAATTTTATATTTCTTTTAGCTAGGTAGTTATTAAATAGTTAATAACTATTTAATAACTATTCTAACTAGCTAAAATAAATACAAAGTTACCTGTAAAATAAATATAAATCCTAAGATAGCTAGAATATAATTATTAATTATATTGTAGCTATCTTAGGGTTTATTTTACAGGTAAGTATTTAGTTTAAATAGGAATAATTTATTAAAGTATAGTGTAGTGTTAGGTGTAATTGTAACTTAGGTTAGGATTTATTTCACAGGTACATTTCTCTTTATTTTAGCTAGGTAAGCTATTAAATAGTTAATAACTATTTAATAGTTATTGTACATGGTTAAAATAAATTGAAAGGTACCTGTAAAATAAAAATAAATCCTAAGATAGCTAGAATATAATTATTATTTATATTGTAGCTATATTAGGGTTTATTTTAAAGGTAAGTATTTAGTTTTAAATAGGATTCATTTAGTTAATAAGAGTTAATTTATTTAGATTTATTTAATTAATATTTAAGTTAGGGGGGCGTTATGGTTAGGGTTAGACTTAGGTTTAGGGGTTAATCATTTTATTACAGTGGCGGCGGCGTAGTGGGGGGCAGGATAGGGGTTAATAAATTTATTATAGGTTGCGGCGGGTTCATGGAGCGGCGGTTTAGGGGTTAAACTATTTATTTAGTTGCGGAGAGGTGCGGGATCAGCAGGATAGGGGTTAATAATTTTATAATAGAGGGCGACGGTATAGGGGGGGCAGGATAGGGGTTACTAGGTATAATGTAGGTGGCAGCGGTGTCCGGGAGCGGCGGTTTAGGGGTTAATACATTTATCAGAGTTGCGGCAGGGTCTAGGAGCGGCGGTTTAGGGGTTAGTAACTTTATTGAGTTGCGGGGGGCTCCGGGGGCGCCGGTATAGGGGGTAGAACAGTGCAGTTTAGTGTGAGTGCTTAGTGACAGGCTAGCAATAAAGCTGGGAAAAAGCCGAAGGGCAGCGAGATCGGATGAGTGATAACTGTCACAGTCCGCTGCTCATCGCCCCGCGGCTTTTTGACAGCTTTATTTGATAACTTAGGCGTATTTTTTAAGGTCCGCGGCGGCGAAGGTAGGCGAGCTTAGGCGGACGTATTGGGCCGGCGAAGCCAGAAAAGTAGACGGCTTGATAACTAGCCCCCATTGTGTTTGATTTAACACTGTTTAACATTTTTTTCTCATGCATGTAGATTGCTTTAATGTATTCAGATTTATAACATAATGTTTAACTTGAATTTTGAGGTATGACATGGAGCAGTATCAGTAAACACATTCAATGCCACTAAATGCAGTTTGCTTTGGAATGCTTTTCTGCTTGAAAGCATCTGTAACTGCTTCTACAGTCTCAATAAAAGCTCCTACACTTTGATAAATGGTCTCAAATTAGAAAATCACAGTGGCCTAGATTCCAATCATGCCGTTATTGTTGTCCATTATTCATTTTTTCTACTCAGCAAAAATTGCTGCGTTTTATTTTTTTATTCTCTTTTTTAAGAGTATTTCAATGTTGCTGCTACCCAGAATTACTTTTTATGCTGTTTTTCAGCTTGGAACACTGTCGTATTCTTCAATAAAACATTGACAAATTGACACCTCAAAACAAATTGATTTATTGTGTAACATCTATCATACCAATTCCATGGCTAAAAGCTTTGCTTGTGGATATATATTGATATATTGACATGATGTGCATAACATGCTGTGATATTAAAGGCATTCCTTATCAGAGTTGTCATTGAATGCACTTTGCTGAAAAGAATCACATTGTAAAATTCAAATATGAAGTGGCATGTTCTGCTAAACAACTAATTTGAAATAAATATTAAAGTTTAAATGTATTTCTAATGACAATTTTCAAAATTTTAATAAAACTAGGAATTCATTTTATTTTTTAATGTAAAGAATGCACTCAAATTGTTTTTGGACGGGTTTGGATGTCATTCGAAGGTGTCTTTTAATGAGAAAAGTTAAACAATAATTAGGCTTAATTGTCTCTGAAGATATGCCATTAAAGTGACATAAAAGATCAATAGTATGATGGGGCTGTACAGCAAAGCCAGCTGCCACAAAGCAGAATTAAAAAAAGTGTAAAGCCTTTTTAACAACTATATTTGAAGCATGTGCATGTGTTCAAGGGCAGTATCAGCACATGTCCAGACTTTGTTTATTTAAAGTGGGATGAAATTTAAAATCTTTCTTTCATGATTCAGATAGAGCATACAATTTTAAACAAATTTCCAATTTCCTTATTTTATCAAATTTGAGTCATTCTCTTAGGTGAGCCAATGACAAGAGGCATATACGTGCAGCCATAAATCATTAGCTAGCTCTCAGTAGTGGAGCGATGCTCCTAAGTCTACCTAGGTATGCTTTTTAACAAAGAATGTCAAGAGAACAAAACAAGTTAGGTAGTAGAAGTAAATCGGACAGTTGTTTATAATTGCATGCTCTATCTGAATCATGTTCTGAATGTCATGCTACTATTCTGTACCCATACGTGTGCATCAGACACATGTACAGCAAGGCAAAAGCAGAGTTTTCTAACACACTTTGCATTGAAAAATATGCAGGGGCTCTATGACCTCACAATACTATTTACTTCAATGACCCTTTAAAACTATTTAGAGGGAGAATGGTTGAGACAAACCCTACATTTTAATAAGAAAAAACTGTTTTTAACCATTTAGCATCAACAACATTAATTTATAGTATGCCTGGATTATGTTCAATAGGGTTAAACATGTTAAAATAACTTGCAAGAATTAAAATGTGCCTCTCTTGGAAACTTGCCTTTTGGTGTGTTAGTGGAACGATTGGACAACATTTTCTCATTCTTCATGTATAAATTCTATATATTCTTATCTTAACAAGCCTTGCGCCGAGTATGTGAGCACCGTAACTCCAGTAACTGCCTGAAAATATGAACTAACAACTAACGCATGCGCAATATCTACCTACCTGTCAACCGCAATCCCACACTGCAATAAATAATAAAGTATATTAACCCATATAGCCGCCATCAAACTCACATCGCAACTAATAATTAAAGTATTAACCCCTATATCCACCATCAAACCCACATCGCAACTTAAAGGGACACTGTACTCAAATTTTTTCTTTTGTAATTCAGAAAGAGCATGCAATTTTAAGCCACTTTCTAATTTACTCCTATTATCAATTTTTCTTCATTCTCTTGCTATCATTTTTTGAAAAAGAAGGCATCTAAGCTTTTTTTTGGTTTCAGTACTCTGGACAGCACTTTTTTATTGGTGGATGAATTTATCCACCAATCAGCAAGGACAACCCAGGTTGTTCACCAAAAATGGGCCGGCATCTAAACTTACATTCTTGCATTTCAAATAAAGAAAATTTGATAATAAGAGTAAATTAGAAAGTTGCTTAAAATGTCATGCTCAATCTGAATCACGCAAACTACCTAATAAAACTATTAACCCCTAATCTGCCATTAACTCACAACGCAATAATCCTATTAAAGTATTAACCCATAACCCGCCAAACCCACACAATGCAATGCTAATAAATCTATTAACCCCTAACCTGCCAAAGCCCACAACGCAATGCTAATAAATCTATAAACCCCTAAGCCACCAAAGTCCACAACGCAAATAATTAAACACTAAGCCCCCTAACCTAACCCCATTACATAAATTAAACTAAAACTAAATTACAAGTAAAATTTTAAAATAAAAAACTAAAGTTTAAATTAAGCTAAAATTACAGAAAATAAAATAGCTAAAATTACAGAAAATAAAAAACAAAATAATCAAAAATAAAAAAATTATGCCTAATCCCTATCAAAATAAAAAAAGCCCCCAAAATAAAAACACCCCCTAATCTAATGCTAAACTTCAAGTAGCCCTTAAAAGGGCCTTTTGTAGGGCAGTGCCCTAATGAAATCAGCTCTTTTCCTTAAAAAAAATACTAACGGCTAGATTTAGAGTTTTGTCGGTAACGACCCGCGTAGCTTTTTTTCCCCCGCACCTTTTAAATACCGCTGGTATTTAGAGTTCACAGAAGGGCTGCGTTAGACTCCAAAAAGGGAGCGTAGAGCATAATTTACTGCCACTGCAACTCTCAATACCAGCGGTGCTTACGGACGCGTCCAGCTTCAAAAACGTGCTCGTGCACGATTCCCCCATAGAAAACAATGGGGCTGTTTGAGCTGAAAAAAAAACCTAACACCTGCAAAAAAGCAGCGTTCAGCTCCTAACGCAGCCCCATTGTTTCCTATGGGGAAACAGTTTCTAAGTCTGCACCTAACACCGTAACATGTACCTCGAGTCTAAACACCCCTAATCTTACACTTATTAACCTCTAATCTGCCGCCCCCGCTATCGCTGACACCTGCATATTTTTTAACCCCTAATCTGCCGCTCCGTACACCGCTGCAACCTACATTATCCCTATGTACCCCTAAATCTGCTGCCCCTAACACAGCCGACCCCTATATTATATTTATTAACCCCTAATCTGCCGCCCCCAACGTTGCCTCCACCTACCTACAATTATTAACCCCTAACACCCCCCTAAGTTAAATATAATTTAAATCTAACGAAATAAATTAACTCTTATTAAATAAATTATTCCTATTTAAAGCTAAATACTTACCTGTAAAATAAATCCTAATATAGCTACAATATAAATTATAATTATATTGTAGCTATTTTAGGATTAATATTTATTTTACAAGCAACTTTGTATTTATTTTAACCAGGTACAATAGCTATTAAATAGTTAATAACTATTTAATAGCTACCTAGTTAAAATAATTACAAAATTACCTGTAAAATAAATCCTAACCTAAGTTACAATTAAACCTAACACTACACTATCAATAAATTAAGTAAATAAAATACCTACAATTATCTACAATTAAACCTAACACTACACTATCAATAAATTAATTAAATACAATACCTACAAATAAATACAATTACATAAACTAACTAAAGTACAAAAAATAAAAAAAGAACTAAGTTACAAAAAATAAAAAAATATTTACAAACATTATAAAAATATTACAAAATTTTAAGCTAATTACACCTATTCTAAAATACAAATAGAAAAGCTCTTTTACCTTACCAGCCCTTAAAAAGGCCTTTTGCAGGGCATGCCCCAAAGAATTCAGCTCTTTTGCCTGTAAAAAAAAAACATACAATCCCCCCAACATTACAACCCACCACCCACATACCCCTAATCTAACCCAAACCCCCCTTAAATAAACCTAACACTAAGCCCCTGAAGATCTTCCGATCAGCCAATAGAATGCGAGCTCAATCTGATTGGCTGATTGGATCAGCCAATCGGATTGAACTTGAATCTGATTGGCTGATTCCATCAGCCAATCAGAATTTTCCTACCTTAATTCCGATTGGCTGATAGAATCCTATCAGCCAATCGGAATTCGAGGGACGCCATCTTGGATGACGTCCCTTAAAGGAACCTTCATTCTGTGTTAGGACGTCGGAAGAAGAGGATGGATCCATGCTGGAGGTCTTGAAGATGGAGCCGCTCGTCGTCGGATGGAAGAAGATAGAAGATGCCGCTTGGTTGAAGATGTCTACCGGTCCGGATCTCCCCTTCTGCTTGGATAGGATGAAGACTTCAGCCCTGATGATGGACCTCTTCAGCCGCCGCTGGGATAAAGACTTCAGCCGGAGGATGGACGTCTTCAGCCCCCGCTTGGGCTTGGATGAAGACTTCGGAGCCTGGACCGATCGGTGATACCCGGCGTGGTGAAGATAAGGTAGGAAGATCTTCAGGGGCTTAGTGTTAGGTTTATTTAAGGGGTTTGGGTTAGATTAAGGGTATGTGGGTGGTGGGTTGTAATGTTGGGGGGGGGTATTGTATGCTTTTTTTTTACAGGCAAAAGAGCTGAATTCTTTGGGGCATGCCCCGCAAAAGGCCCTTTTAAGGGCTGATAAGGTAAAAGAGCTTTTCTATTTGTATTTTAGAATAGGATAGGGCATTTTTTTTATTTTGGGGGGCTTTGTTATTTTATTAGGGGGCTTAGAGTAGGTGTAATTAGCTTAAAATTGTTGTAATATTTTTATGTTTGTAAATATTTTTTTATTTTTTGTAACTTAGTTCTTTTTTTATTTTTTGTACTTTAGTTAGTTTATGTAATTGTATTTATTTGTAGGTATTGTATTTAATTAATTTATTGATAGTGTAGTGTTAGGTTTAATTGTAACTTAGGTTAGGATTTATTTTACAGGTAATTTTGTAATTATTTTAACTAGGTAACTAGGTAACTATTAAATAGTTATTAACGCTCACTTCAGCCACGACTCTAAATACCAGAGTTAGAAAGATCCCATTGAAAAGATAGGATACACAATTGACGTAAGGGGATCTGCGGTATGGAAAAGTTGCGGCTGCAAAGTGAGCGTTAGACCCTTTCCTGACTGACTCTAAACACCAGCGGTAGCCCAAAACCAGCGTTAGGAGTCTGGAAGAAGAAAGAAGAGGTTGCCGCTTGGAAGAAGACTTCACCGCCTGGAACAGCAACCATGAGTACCAACCTGGGGGTTAGACTTAGGTTTTTTTTTAATTTTTTGGGGGGTTTGTTTTATTTAGATTAGGGATGGGCACTTCTTAAAAGAGCTAAATACCCTTTTAAGGGCAGCAAAAGAGCTGAATGCCCTTTTAAGGACAATGCCCATACAAATGCCCTTTTCAGGGCAATGGGTAGTTTAGGTTTTTTAGTGTTAGGTTCTTTTATTTTGGTGGGTTTGGTGGGTGGGGAGGGTTTACTGTTAGGGGGGACTTAGTATTTTTTTAAGGAAAAGAGCTGATTTCTTTAGGGCACTGCCCTACAAAAGGCCCTTTTAAGGGCTACTGGAAGTTTAGATTAGGGGGTGTTTTTATTTTGAGGGGGGCTTTTTATTTTGATAGGGATTAGGTATAATTTTTTTATTTTTTGATAATTTTGTTTTTATTTTCTTTAATTTTAGCTTTTTAATTTTCTGTAATTTTAGCTTAATTTAAACTTAGTTTTTTATAATTTTGAAAGTAATGTTAGTTTTTTTATTTTAATAGTTAGTAACTTTAGTATTTTTTAATTTAGGTAATTTGTGTTAAGTTATTAATTTAATTATTTATTTGCGTTGTGGGGGATGGCGGTTTAGGGGTTAATAGTTTGAATTGGTAGTTTGCGATGTGGGTTAATGGCGGATTAGGGTTTAATACATTAGGTAGTTTGCGATGTTGGGTTTGGTGGATTTAGAGGTTAATCATTTAATTATTACTTGCGATGTGGGTTTGATGGTGGATATAGGGGTTAATAATTTAATTATTACTTGCGATGTGGGTTAGATGGCGGATAAGAAAATGTATGCTTACCTGATAAATGTATTTCTTTTTTGACACAATGAGTCCACGGATCATCTTAATTACTATTGTGATATTCACCTCCTGGTCAGCAGGAGTCGTCAAAGAGCACCATTGCAAAGCTGTTAAATATCACCTCCCTTCCCTCCCAACCCAGTCATTCGACTGAAGTCAAGGAGAGAACGAAAGTAACAAGGTGCAGAGGTGTCTGAAGTTTATAATAACCAAAAACCTGTCTTTCAAAAACAGGGCGGGCCATGGTGTCAAAAAAGAAATGCATTTATCAGGTAAGCATAAGTTTTCTTTTCTTTTTAATGACACGAGTCCACAGATCATCTTAATTACTATTGGGAGTCAATACCCAAGCTAGAGTACACAGATGATACAGGAGGGACAAGACAGGGAACCTAAACTGAAGGCACCACTGCTTGAAGAACCTTTCTCCCAAAAGCAGCCTCAGCCAAGGCAAAAGTGTCAAATTTGTAGAATTTGAAAAAGTATGAAGAGAAGACCAAGTTGAAGTCCTGCAAATCTGTCCCACAGAAGCTTCATCTTTAAATGCCCATGAGGAAGCAACAGCCCTCGTGGAATGAGCCGTAACTCTCTCTGGAGGCTGCTGTCCAGCAGACTCATATGCAAAACGTATTATACTCTTTAGCCAAAAAGAAAGAGAAGTAGCCATAGTTTTCTGTCCCTTACGTTTTCCTGAGGAAACCACAAACAAAGCAGAAGACTGACAAAAATCCTTAGACGCCAAGCCTAAACGAAGAATGAAAGTCTGCCCCCCACAAGATCCGGTCCAGGATCAGGGGCAGACCCATCATGCTGTCTTTGATTCAATAGCAGGGTTCTTGGATTGTTTCCCTTATTCAAAATCTGATTGGGTCTCCAAGAAGGTTTAGACTGTTCCTGCTTGGAGGCGAAAGAGGAAGAATTTCCCTTGAAATTTCAAAAGGAACGAAAATTGTTCTGTTGTCCTTTTTGTTTGTTTCTCTTGTGACCCTTACCTCCCGTAATATCAGAGATAATTTCCATCAAGCCAGGTCCAAACAAGGTCTTCCTCTTGTAAAGCATCACTAGAAGCTTAGACATCCGCAGACCAAGGCTTTAACCATAAGGCTCTGCGAGCTAGGACAGAGAAACCTGAAATATGTGTTCCCAGATTAATAACTTGAAGGAATTATTAATGAAGGAATTATCCAATTTAAGAGCTTTTATCCTATCCTGGATTTCATCCAGGTGAGTTTCTGTCCTAATAGCATCAGACAACGCATCAAACCAATATGCCGCAGCACTAGTGACGGTAGCAATACACACAGCTGGCTGCCATTGTAAGCCCTGGTGTACATACATTTCCTCTTATTTCTTATCCATATGATCTTTGAAAGCACAACTATCCTTATTGGGTATAGTAGTTCTCTTAGCTAGGGTGGAAACAGCTCCTTCCACCTTGGGGACTGCTTGCCAAGTCTCCTTAATTGAGTCGGCTATGGGAAACATCTTTTTAAATATAGGAGATGGAGAAAAAGGAATGCCTGGTCTCTCCCACTGCTTAGCAATGATTTCAGAAGCTCGGTCTGGTACCGGAAAAACATCTATCGAAGAAGGTACCTCAAAATATTTGTTCAGCTTACTGGAATTCTTAGAATTAACAACGACTGTGGAGTCGCTGTCATCCAAAGTAGCGTAAAACTTACTTAAGTAACAGACGGAGGTGCTCTAGCTTAAACCTGAAGGATACAACTTCAGAATCAGCAAGAGGAATTACACTGTCAGAATTTGAGATCTCACCTTCAGAAGCTACTATGTTATCCTCCGCCTCGGGCGTCTGTGAGGGGACATCTGAAATAGCAATAACTGTGTCAGAAACCTTGCTTGCTGAATATCTGATTTTCCTCTAATGCTTACCCTGCAACATTAGGAAAGCAGACAATGCATCTGAAACTGCAGAAGACATGAGAGAAGCGATGTCTTTTAAAGTAACTCCAGCGGGAGCTAGAGAGGAGCCGCAGGGCACTGCATGTGAGGGCGGAAAAATTTGGGACACCTGAGGACAAAGTGCGGCATATATTGAACATTGTCATTAGATTCCTGAACAGCATCCTCTTTAGAAAATGTTGGCTCAGAAAAGTCTATCCCTGTAGCTTAAAGTTCTCTCAATACATGAGGAACAGAAAGGGATTGGTGGTTCCACATTGGCATTAAAGCATAGTAAGCATGTGACACTTTGTAAGGCCTCTTGGTCCATTCTAACATCCAACTAAACAATTTGATTGTCAAAGGATCCCAATTTTATTAAAAAATGCAAAACCTAAAAACGTTACTGTCTCTTTAAATAATAAACTGCAATTTCAGTATCGATAGACTTATAATTAAACTTGTAATAAACACCTCCACACCTCAGCAACACTCTGCTGAGGTGCTGAGCAGGAGTCGTATGTGACTAGGATTTTTGCACTGTCGGTCTCCGGAGTTACTACGCAATATGTCGGTCTCAGGAGATAATACGCAGCTACAATATATACATGCATAGTAGCTGTCTACCATGGAGCGGAGTAAAAGGGCGCGCAATAACTCTTCACTTCCTATAGTACCTCCCATTGTGTGCGTGGCCAAATAAATCTCCTGGTCGGCTATTAAGGTTACAAAACCACCGGGAGATGTGGAACTACCGAAAAGTAAAAATCAGCCCCAGTGCCTGCTTCAATGCTGCCCAAATGTCCCCTATGCTCTTAGGGGAGACTATGTAATGTAATAATGAGGATTGTCCCAATAAATAAATAAAGTGCCCTCCTTTATTTCCGAGTCTAATTTTATTCCCCCAGAAAGTCAGCACTTACTTTATATGCTGCCTGACAGCAAGGCAGTTCCCAGGTTTGAGAGGTCCTCTCCCTCACATGGACCTGTGAATGAAAAGAAAGTCCTGAGTAAGAATCCCTCAGGTTTTCCAGGGGCAGGGCAGCATCAATATATTGAAGGCGCAGTGAGAATTATGTCCCACAAGTTCCCATTGCTTTAAAGCCACCACTGTTCTACTGAAGAGACTGATATGGACTACAACTACACCCTAGAACAAAGCAGCACAATCTTGTACCATTTTAAAAATAATAAACTCTTGATTGAAGAATCTTTTCTGACACCTAACTTTACCACTTCCTTACACTAACGTAGGCAAAGAGAATGACTGAGTTGGAAGGGAAGGGAGGTGATATTTAACAGCTTTGCTGTGGTGCTCTCTGCCGTCTGCTGCTGACCAGGAGGTGAATATCCCAATAGTAATTAAGATGATCCATGGACTCATCGTGTCATTAAAAAGAAATAGGGGTTAATAGTTTAACTGGGCATATTGCATTGTGGGGGGTTGTCGGTTTTGGGGTTAATACTTTAAATTGTTCCGATGTGGGTTTGATGGCAGATATAGGGGTTTTACGTTTCAGGGTTTATTTTTGGGAGGCGTGTTAAACTTTTACAGGAGATTTTATATATATTTTATTTTTCTTAGGCGCCGGCAGTTTCTAAAGTGCCATAAGTCACTAGTAACTCCAGAAAATTGTATTTACACTCATTTCTGGACATCGCTAGTTTATCCGACTTACGGCACTTTATGAACTGCCGGCACGGTATATGTAATACCCCGATGTGCGAGGGGAAATTAAGGGCAGTGTGGGCTTCAGCACTTGCGCTGAAGCCTGCGCCGTATATGTAATCTTGCCCCACATGTAATCTGCCTTGGGCTCATGCAGTACCAGTTACCTCTTGTGAATTCCAGCAATACCTGCAGCCAGCCTTTCCAGTATCTTGCTCAAAGTTCCTATGCGCCAACAGCATCTACACTTAGTCTAGCCCGATTCCTGCTTTGTGGTTATGCAGTATCTGAATCCAGTCTTGTGGCTAGTCATTGTGGGTCACCTAGTTTCCATTAATTAACTTTTTTAGCACAATTTAACAAACAAATCCTTACAGAGTAATATCAGCAGACAGGGGTGAAACTACAGGGGGTGCAGAGGTTGCAGGTGCAACTGGGACCCTGAGGGCGGGGGCCTATCTTAATTTTTTTTTTATAATTTCATATATATATATATATATATATATATTTTATAAAAAAACGTTAACCTACCACTGCCTGCACTGATATCATGTGAGTGTGACATGACTACATGACGACATGACTGGGTTAGTGTTTCTGTTTTACACATTGGTGTTTATGTGTGTGTGTATATGTATGTGACTGTGTGTGTATTTATGCATGTATGTGTGTTTGTGTATGTTTGTGGAACCAGCAAATTACAGACCTTGTTACTACAGCATGGGGGGGGGGGGGGGTAAACAGTGTCACTATACAGTACCACTATATACAGTATGGGGGGTGGACCATGTCACTGACTACTGTGGTCACTTTATAAAGTACTGGGCGGGTAGGGTCAGGCCAGCCATCTCAACGGCAAATTACAGACTGTGTCACTAACTTACTATATACAGTACTGGGGGGTTAAATAGTGTCTATATATATATATATATATATATATATATATATATATATATATACAGTAATAGGGGGTCAGACCATCTCACAGACTGTGGGCACAGGGTACCTCCTTTTGCAGACATGTAATCTGATTCACATTTTTTTCTGTGTTAAATGTAAAAAAAAAAAAAAAAAAGTATTAAATTCACCTTTTTTTGGAGGGGGGAGGGGCGGTGGGGGGGGGCATCTTAGATTCTTGCACCTGAGCCCTGTGGTTTCTAGTTACGCCTCTGAGCAGAGAATAAACTACACTCTCCTGACCACACCACAAACATGATAGATAAATAGATACATAGAGCTGTACCATCTTTAACCCCTTCAGTACCAGGAATTTCAGAGAAAAACTTGCCAAAAGTACCAGATAATCTTTAGCATTTTTGCTATCCCTCCATTTAAAGAGAAATAGAGCCTTGTTTTGTTTTGCTTTTTTACCTATCCAAACTATATAATTTATTAGTATACAACCCAAGGTATTGATCTAGGCCCATTTTTTTAATATTTCATGCCACTTTTTCAAATAAAAAAAAATAAAAAAAACTATTTCACAAACTTTGGGTTTCTCACTGAAATTATTTACACACAACTTGTGCAGTCATTAGACAAAAGGTTGAAAAAGTTTCTCTGTCATCCTCTTTGTTTAGAAAGAGCAGAGCAGACATGCATGGCTTTGTCATTGCTTCTTGGTAATTAGAAGGGCGCTAATTGCAGATGCGCACCTCACTTCTAATATTGCTGGAAATGAAGGGAAGGGGTTAATCAGGTAGCTTGAAAGGTTAATTTAGGATGTAGTGTAGAGATTACCCTCCAACCTGACACCTCCCATCCTTGATCTCTCCCAAACAGCTCTCTTCCCTCCAGCACCCCCACTGGTCCCCACCATCTTAGGTACTGGCCAGTCTGCCAGTTTGCAGTTTTAAGGAATTTTTTATTATGTTTTTTTCAAAGTAGGTATCCCACCTCCCTGATCCCACTCAAACAGCTCCCTAACAAAAACCTCTCTCATTAGAAGCTGCAATCTTAGGTAATGATATACAGCTTATAGTATTCCTCTTACTTTTTTTAAAATAATTTATTAATACAATTTTTTTTCTGCAGTGTAGCAATCCCCCTCACAGAGTGTCCCTGTCTGTATCAATGAGCTGCCTATATGGTAAAGAAATAATAACCAGTTCTTCCTCATCATATTAAGGCAGATGCCTTCTGCCCCTGGCTGCAGTTTCCAATGTCAAAGCTGACAGCGAGGACCGCAGCATGAGCCAAACTGTTGGACTTAGGTACTATGTCATCACATTATGCTGGACAAAGAACTGTGTGACGTAGTACCTACATTCATTTGGCTTAAGGGGTTAAATGCATTTCTAGCATATTTAATTATTGAAGTCTATTTACTGTCCAAAATAATTTGAAAAGTGTTTTTATTGGAACTTACTAATTAAGATGGCTGAAAACTTGAAAATTTCTAATCACAAAATCTTGTCCAAAAAGTCAATCAGTAAAATTGAAATCTTGGCTTGTTACAGAATAAGCAACGGATACTAATTAAACAATTTCTCTACTTGCTTTTAAAACTTCCCAAAGCAAATATCTAAATAATACCAATCAGGAGACAAGACACCCTGGAGGCTACAGCTTGCAGCGGATCCCTTTTGCGAGCCGTCCTTATTTCGGATCACTAAATCAGCAGGCCGAAACTTCGCCGTTGCAAAGAGAGACGCTGCGCCATATTGGAATATCACACATGCAGACAGAGCAGCTGTGAGTAATGGCTGCAGCAGGGCCAGTGGCGGACAAACTGATTGATAAGCCTGCGATCCCAGCATCAATCCGGTTCAGAGTGAAAGGGGCAGAGGGGCATATTTTAGCCTTGGCACTAACGGACATTCTAACTGGAAATCTCAGCCACACATCATAATAAGGCCTTAAAACAGGCACATCAAAACACCTAACAACTGGTGGAGGGCTGTGTTTGTCACAAAGAGCTAAGTCTCAATACCTCTGACCTCATTAGCCCCAACTACACAAAAGGCACATTACAAATACTGCAGAAATCACTTAGGTTTATAATAGAAGGAGCAGTACACCCCACACAAGTTGATAGCAAGACTCTTCTATACAATACTGTGAAGTGACTCTGATCCCTCAGTCTATTCATTACAGTTCCACAGTATCACCACTGGACATGCCAGGTCGAAAGTCATACAAGCCAGAGTATCTCTATAATTCACAAATGATACAAAAATAATTGAAACAAACAGACCCTAGTTAGCCTTCATCTGTTGACGCACCTACCAACAATGAGCAATTGGCAACTACACAGAATAAATCTTCTCAAGTTACAAACTCTACAGACCTCACTAAAGATGATTTAAAGTCACTTTGCACTAAGGATGACATTAAAGAAATGTCAGAAGTAAAGAACTGGTATGGCGAGTTAAAAAGAGACCTCACTAGAGTAACACAAAGAGTTACAAACCTAGAAGAAAATCATAATACCATTTTCAATGATATTCAACATATGCCCCGTCTGGTTTACGATCAAGATGAAACAATCCACCATCTTCTTGAGAAAGTAGAAGATTTAGAGAATTGGGGAAGGAGGAATAATCTCCGTATTAGGAGTATCCCAGAGAGCATACATCCATTGGCAATAGAGGGATGTCTTCAAAGCTTTTTCAGAACCTCAAAGGGGATGACAGTGTCCCTGAGATATCCATTGAAAGAGCTCACAGAGCCCTAAGCGCAACCTCCCCCGAGGGACGTCATACTTAAGCTTCTACACTTCAAAGGCAGAACAGAAATACTACAGTGTGCCAGACAGAAGCAATACTTCACACATGCAGGAAACAGAATCTAGATCTCTCCGGACCTAAGTCCCACTACTCGACAGCAGAGAAGGAATTTCAGCTATATCACTTGAACGCTGTGGTATCAGAACATCCCATGTAGATGGGGATTTCCTGTGAGTATCATCACCACTAAGGGAGATTCAACTGCTGTTTTCAAAGACAAAGAGGACCTACTACGCATCTGTGAGATCCTACAGATCACCATCAAGCCTCAAGAATTGCATTCACAAAATACTATGGACTTTCACATCCTTCCAAGTTAAGACTGCCCTTCGCTTGAAGAGAATCAAAGGGATATTGTTGCCTCACAGCTGACTGCTGCTGGCTGTGGATTGGACTCCAGTGGTGTAAACACCTAAACCATAATTACCTCCTTGATGGGACTTTCACTGACTCAAAAAAGGCTACAGGTTGTAAGTTTTGCTTTTCTTGTTATATATGTTTATCACTGCTACATGGGATTGTAGATGTGGGATATTACTGTTTTGTTTTCACTGTTCTTGGTGATATTTTCAATTGCAATAATTTAATAGACTCTTGGATATTACTGTTTTGTTTTCACTGTTCTTGGTGATATTTTCAATTGCAATAATTTAATAGACTCGTCTACTTTATTTCAATCCATACTTGTACTGTTACAGGACCTTTGTATTAATCAAACAACAAATTTGCCTTACTTTTTGCAAATAGCCTATGGTGTTCCCTTCCCAGCATAACCTCCAAGGCAGAGATAAGATGCTACATCACATACCACTGTTCGCCATCTACATCATACATACTTTCAACCAGCTTGATACACTCCAATGGCTACTCACCCTGAGCCTCACGCACGAGCGCTCACATTGATTTCAATCAATGCAAAGGGTCTAAAAAGCACAGAGAAAAGATCGATAGCCTTTAACCAACTACGCCATGCGTCAGGAGATATTATTTTAATTCAAGAGACACACTTTCAGAAAGGGAGGGAACCAAAACTTATTAATCAGCGATATATAACAGCCTTACTGGCATCGGGAAGAGACAAAAAAGGTGGAGTGGCTATACTTTTCAGTAATTCAAATAAATTTCATCCCCAACACACAGGTACATAATAGGCTCTGGTCTCTTATACAATAACCCAGTAACATTTGCGAATGTCTATCTCCCAAATACTGGACAACATATACTCTTTAAACAAATATCTCAGTTACTGCTTGAACACACAAAAGGCACACTGTTCCTGGGTGGCGACTTTAATCTACCATTGGACCCTATAACTGACAGATCTATTGGTACGTCCAGCACACCAAGGCAAACCATTAAAGGCATAAACACACATCTCCAACAATTAAAATTACATGATATTTGGAGAACTATCAACCCAACCACACATGACTAGACCTTCTTTTTTTCATCCACATCGCACGTATACCAGAATAGTCTACCTTTTTAGTGATCAGATTTGCTTCTCCATGATAGATAACTCCTCAATGCTACCAATTACCTGGTCTGACCATGCCCCGGTAAAATGTAAAATTCATTGGCCAACTACACCATTGCTTCCCTTTATCTGGAGGTTAGACAAGTCTATTCTAGATAATCCCCTGATTAGACTGGACATAGATACCACCTTAGGTCATTATTTTCAGGAAAATGGAAACAGCATTTCCTCAATCACACTATGGGCAGCTCACTAATGTGTGGTAAGAGGAGAATTTATAAAACACAAAGCTAGGGAAAATATAAACAATAGGAACTCTTCACTGGCCCAGATCAGATATTGGGAATCGGAGTACAAGAGAAGCCCCTCTTCAACTATAATCCTGAAGTCCCTCACACAAGCTAGAAGTGACCTCTATACTCACCTCACAAAAGCATATCAACGTAAGACAGCCCTCCTGAAACAGAAACACTTTGATGTAAATGACAAAGCGGGTTCTTTGTTAGCAAAAGCTCTCAGACATAAACTATTGAACACACACGTCCACACAATTTTAGACAACAAAGGATCCACACACAAGGACAGTAAGAGTATAGCCGAGACATTAAGATTATACTACGAAAAATTATAAAATTTAAATAACGACAGCAGATAGGACGACATAGACAAATTTCTATCCGGCCTTCATCTCAACCAATTGACCACAGAAAATTCAGGTTTTCTGGACGCCCCAATTAAAATTGAGGGAACCAAAGTGTCCATTAAAAGTATGCCTACTGGAAAAAGCCCAGGTCCTGATGGACTAAGTATTAAATATTACAAAACATATATGCATCACCTATTACATCCACTCACCACTATGCTTAACTTGCTTTATAAAGGAGCAGGCTTCACAGATCAAATGCTGGAAGCACATATCATGGTTCTCCCTAAACAAGGCAAGAGCCCTGATAGACCCGAGAATTTTCGGACATTAAGATGTATGCCAAAATGTTAGCCACTAGAATAAATCATTTTCTCCCTGCACTTATTAATCCCAACCAAGTAGGATTTGTACCTGGAAGTGAAGCATGAGACAATACCTTAAAGATGCTTCAGCTTATAACGTACGCCCAAACACCTTTAGCACTAACATCAACAGATGCTGAAAAATCCTTTGATAGGGTACACTGACAGTTTCTGAAAGCGACCTTATCTAGCATAAATTTTAGCAACACTTATAGCTCAAATTTTTTCACTATACCGTAAGCCGGCCGCCCAAGCCAAGGTGGATGGACTTCTCTCTGCTAAATTCTATAGACAAAATGAGACATGGTTGTCCACTTTTGGCCATCCTATTTGCCATTACTATTGAAGCTTTAGCACAAAAAAATATATCTGATGACTAAATCAAAGGAATTCATTCTAGGAATGAACACAAACTAGCTTTATATGCTGATGATGTTTTACTTACACTTACTGACATAGATATCTCTTTACCCAAAGTACTATAGACTTTTGCCAAGTTTGGCAAAGTCTCAAATTTCCATCTTAATCTTAATAAATCAGAAATCCTGAACGTTACATATAATCTAGACTCCCTACCCAGATTGCTACGAAATTGTCCTTTGAAAAGGCAACAATCAAAGATGAAATATCTGGGAATATATATTTCACCTGCCCCCTAGATAATTGTTCAGGCTAATTACAAAAAACCGGAGGGAAGTTTAGTTACGGACCTTTCCAGATGGAGGAATAAGTCAATCTCCTGGCTGGGACGCATCAATGTTGTGAAAATGAATGTTTTGCCCAGGTTGCTCTATCTCCTTCAAACCACACCAATTCACCTACCACTTAATTACTTAGACAGAATACAAAGTATTATAGATTAATACATTTGGAGGGATGTTAAACACAGGGTAGAGTAGGGCTGGGAGTGACAAATATCACCGTGTACAAACAGGTGATCACACTTCATAGACTACTAGACCGGTGCCAAAATGACCCAAACAAAGAATGGGTCCAACTAGACTGTGATATTTTGAACACTAATAATGCTGGTCTGATTGCTTGGCTCAATTCAAAATATAGACTGCAGGCAGCATTGACATACCCCCTTCTATCAGATATTTTCCAAAGTTGGGATAAAACCTTAAATACCTCTACAAATATATCCAGTATAACTTCCCTATTGACACCTATTTGTAATAACCCTATGCTACTTTTGGATTATAAAGAAACTAGATTAAACCAACAGGTACACATCAGGCTTCTCTGCCTTACTTGAAGGCCACAAACTTAAGACGCTCAGAGATATAAAATATCTATCCACTCATCAACAAAAAGAACATCTTATGAAGCCAAAGACTCCTTTTGAAACCCTATGCTCACAAAACTCCACTACAAAGCAATTTCAAAACAATATAGGCTCCTCCTGCTTGAGGACGCACATGCCCTCCCCTCTTATGTTAAAGCATGGGAAAGGGAATTGAAAATCGACATCGCATTCCAGGATTGTCCGAAAGCTTTTCACAACACAAAAAACTCATCAATATCTGCTAGAGCACAAGAATCGTGTTTTAAGTTTCTTTCCAGATAGTACCTTACCCCCAGCAGACTACAGCATATCTACAAATCGGCCTCGGGGAAGTGCTGGAGGGAATGTGGAGGGGACGGTTCACTTACACACATTTGGTGGGATTGCCCTAAACTTGACACATACTGGACTAAGATTTTCATCTACATAAAAGACATGATATGGTATACTTTAACCAAAGACCCCAAAAGTCTTTTATACATGTCTTTACCCAAAATAGAGAAAAAATAATACAGAGCCATGTTGATGATCATGCTAAATAGCGCCAAAATGTTAATACCCAAACACTGGAAATCTCAAACCATGCCGACATTGCATGAATAGAAACAACTACATTACTCCTTCTGGAAAGGTACCACCACTTGGCAAAGGGCTCTACTGACATACATGATCTCATGTTGGCAATATGGGCAGACAGTAACTCACTACTAACAAGCTAAAACACTCATACAGTAGCACAACATAATATGATGGACAGGTAGACAGGACCATTGATAAATGTCAGACCCTATAATGATAGAGAAGACCTAGATCAACAGGAGTCAACTAGTGGGGGGTGGCTACTTCACACACATTGTCACTAAAAAAATGCCACAACTCATTGGGAGGTCACATCAAAAAGGTTGCTTAGCTTGTATCTGGATGCTAGGATTATGGGGGTGTTAACTCTCATACCAGGAACACCTTTATCTCTATCTCTGTTATGTTTTTGTTATGCAAATGTTGTTGCAACCAAAAATGTTATTTCAATGCACCTTGTTTTTCATTTATTTTATATGCTTGATTGAACTCTTTCTCCAACTTTTACTAGGGCATAATGCCCCCATGGACTTTCTATTTACCAGTACCTCTGGGAAGACTAGAATACGGATGTACTATACCTTTTATCACTGTATAAGGCACTTACAGAATGTACCCTATATACATATGACTGAATATGTAATTCATATTGTTTGTTATACTTTTATTTCTAATAAAGCCTTTGGGAAAAGAAAGTAAAAAAAAAAAATTGTGTATGAAACTAATATGCTTCCATGTTTACATAACATTTATAATTAGGAAAAAAAAACTGCTTGTTAAAAATTGTCCATTGTTTTATTATAAAGCTTTACAACTGGAAACAACTGCTTTAATTTTCTAACCATTAGCAGCCATCATTTGTGTATTGAGTTTAATGAATAATAAATAAAAAAAAAAAACGTACGAATATGGGTAGTTAAAGGGACAGTAAACCTTAAAAATAATGTTATATAATTCTGCACATAGTGCAGAATTATATATCATTATTTAGGTGCTATAGCCATAAAACCCTTTTTTACAGTTTAATTTGCTAAAATACCGCGCTTTTACAGACCCGCTCTCTGCTCTCTGCTGAGCGGGTCTGTAATATTCAGTCAGCGCATTGGGCCAGCTGTATAGTCACACTGTGACAGGAGCGAGCTGCACTTAGTGCTATGGTGCGGTCGGGCCGGGCTGTGACTATACAGCTGCCCCATGCGCTGACTGAATATTACAGACCCGCTCAGCAGAGAGCAGAGAGCGGGTCTGTAAAAGCACGGTATTTTAGCAAATTAAACTGTAAAAAAGGGTTTTATGGCTATAGCACCTAAATAATGTTATATAATTCTGCACTATGTGCAGAATTATATAACATTATTTTTAAGGTTTACTGTCCCTTTAAGATAGCAAGATAGCATTTCCTATATTTACTTTCAGCACAAGCCTGCATAACTAATGTATATAAAGATGAATTATATTAACCGTACTTTAAAGTGTTTAACTTTTTGTTGTAATAAAAACTGCAGCATAAAAGGAAAAGTTAGGTGAACCTATGAAACAAAACCGGTATTTTAGAGGCTTTTCAGTGAAGTTTATTACTGTCCTTCATGAAAGCATGACTTACATGGCCAATAGAAAGGAAAATAGGATGGCTAGTTTGTTCAATATTGATGATGATGACTGTCTATTGTGTTTGAATGAGTGTATTTTTAATTTAACCAAATGGGCCAGATTACGAGTGTAGGGCAAACGTTTGTGGGAGAGCGATAAGGGGTTTACTGCAGGCGTTTGCGCGCATCAGGTTTATCACTCATATTATAAGCTGAAAGTAAACGTGATAACTTGAGTGCGATTCAAGTTAACGCTCGTTTGGGTTAGCATGTCCTCAGAGGTTAACTGTTTTTAGAAACAAAAAAAGTTGAACAAAAACACATAAAAATACATTACAAAGTATAGTTACACACATAATAACACCATCTAATAAAAAAAGTTATAAGGGCTCAAAGATATGGGATCTCAGGTGTTGGATATGTATATATATATATATATATATATATATATATATATATATAACAAAATTTATGCTTACCTGATAAATTTATTTTTTTCCGGATATGGAGAGTTAACAACGTCATTCTAATTACTAGTGGGGATATCACTCCTGACCAGCAGGAGGATGCAAAGAGCACCACAGCACAGCTGTTAAGTGTCACTCCCCTACCCATAATCCCCAGTCATTCGACAGAAGGGAAATGGAAAAAGGAATAACACAAAGGTGTAAAGGTGCCTGAGGTTTAGTAAAAAAAAAAAACTGTCTAAATTAAGGTGAAAGAAAGAACTTTATCAGGTAAGCAAAAATGTTGTTTTCTTTCCTAAGATATGGAGAGTCCACAACGTCATTCCAATTACTAGTGGGAACCAATACCCAAACTAGAGGACGTGGAATGAAAAGGGAGGGAGACCTAAACAGAAGGTACCACCGCTTGAAAAACCTTTCTCCCAAAAGAAGCCTCAGCCGAGGCAAAAGTATCAAATTTGTAAAAATTTGCAAAAAGTATGCAGAGAGGACCAAGTTGCAGCCTTGCAAATCTGTTCTGCAGACGCTTCATTTTTTAAGGCCCAAGAAGAGGAGACAGCCCGTTGGAATGAGCTCTAATTCTCTCAGGAGGCTGCTGACCAGCAGTCTCATAAGCAAAACAAATCATACTTCTCAACGAGATAGAAAGATAAGTAGCAGTAGACTTCTGACCCTTGCGCTTACTAGAGAAATAAACAAACTGGGCAGAAGACAGGCAAAAATCTTTAGTAGCCTGTAGGTAGATTTTTAGAGCATGCACAACATCCAAGTTGTGCAACAGATGTTCCTTATGAGAAGAAGGATTGCGACAAAGAGAAGGAACAACAATTTCCTGATTAATATTTCTATCCAAAAAAACACTTTAGGGAGAAACCCCAATTTAGTACGAAGAACTGCCTTATCCGCATGAAAGATAAGGTGAATCGCACTGCAAAGCCAAGAGTTCCGAAACTCTCCGAGCAGAAGAAATAGCAATAAGAAACAAAACCTTCCAAGATAACAACTTAATATCTATGGAATGCATTGGCTGAAACGGAGCCTGCTGCAAAACTTTAAGAAGAAGGTTAAGTCTCCAAGGAGGAGCAACAGATTTAAACACAGGACTGATTTTTACCAGGGCCTGACAAAAAAATTGAACATCTGGCACATCCGCCCGATGCTTATGTAAAAGAATAGATAATGCAGAAATCTGACCCTTCAGAGAACTGACTGACAACCCTTTCTCCAGACCTTCCTGGAGAAAGGACAAAATTCTAGGAATCCTGACCCTACTCCAAGAGAAGACCTTCGATTCACAACAATAAATGTATTTACACCATACCTTATGGTACATTTTATGAGTAACAGGTTTGCAAGCCTGCAGCATGGTCTCAATGACCGACTCAGAAAGCCCACGCTTGGCCAGAACTAAGCGTTCAATCTCCAAGCAGTCAGCTTCAGAGAAACTAGATTTAGATGGAGGAATGCACCCTGAGTTACAAGGTCCTTCCTCAGAGGCAACCTCCAAGGTGGCAGAGATGACATTTCACTAGATCTGCATACCAGATCCTGTGAGGCCATGCAGGAGCTATTAGAAAAACTGACACTCTCTCCTGTTTTATACAAGCAATGACTTGTGGAAGGAGCGCCATCGGAGGAAACAGATATGCTAGACCGAAAACCCAAGGAACCACCAGAGCGTCTATCAAAGCGGCCTGCGGATCTCTTGACCTTGAACCGTACCTTGGAAGTTTGGCATTCTGCCGAGACATTATCAGATCCAACTCTGGCACCCCCCACTTGAGGGTTAACCTGGAGAACACCTCCGGATGGAGAGCCCACTCCCCTGGATGAAAAGTCTGTCTGCTCAGGAAATCTGCCACCCAGTTGTCCACTCCTGGAATGTGAATGGCAGATAGACAACAAATGTGAGCTTCTGCCAACTGAATAATTTGTGCCACCTCCTTCATGGCTCAGGAACTCCCTGGTGGTTGATGTAAGCCACTGAGGTGATGTTGTCCAATTGGAACCTGATAATCCGGGCTAAGGACAATTGAGGACAAGCCATCAGAGCATTGTGAGTCACTCTCAACTCCAAGATATTTATGGGAAGAGCAGATTCCTCCCAAGTTCTTAGTCCCTGTGCTTTTAACAAGTCCAAGACTGCTCTCCAGCCTAGCAGGCTGGCGTCCATGGTCACAATCTTCCAAGAAGCATGTGCTCTGAGACAGATGCTCCTGAGAAAGCTACCACGGCTGAGATGGATCTGAATGGTCTCCGTTCTATTGTCTGAGCATACATAATTGCAGAGCTCTCAAATGGAATCAAGCAAAGGGAATGATGTCCATGGAAGTGACCATCAGACCAATTACCTCCATACATTGAGCCACTGCCGAACAGTAGACTGTAGAGAGAGGCAAGAGGAGAGAATTTTGGATATTCTGACCTCTGTCTGAAAAATTTGCATAGATAGGGAATTTATTATGGTCCCTAATAAAACCATCCTTATAGCTGGAACAAGGGAACTCTTCTCTAGATTCACTTTCCATTCATGTGAATGTAGAAAAGACAACAAGTTCTCTGAACGAGAGTTTGCTTGTTGAAAAGATGGTGCCTGAACCAATATGTCATCCAGGTAGTGCACCACTACAATTCCCCGAGACCTGACCACTGCCAAGAGAGCCCCCAGAACCTTTGAGAAAATTCTGGGAGCTGTGGCAAGGCCAAACGGAAGAGCCACAAATTGAAAGTGCTTGTCTAGAAAATTGAATCTCAGGAATTTGTGATGATCTCTGTGGATGGGAACATGAAGATACGCGTCCTTATGAACTGACCCTCTTGGACCAAAGGAAGAATGGAACAAATGGTTTCCATTTTGAAGGACGGCACCCTGAGAAACTTGTTGAGGCACTTTAGGTCTAAAATGGGTAGAAAAGTACCCTATTTTTTGGGAAACATGAACAAATTTGAATAGAATCCTAGACCCTGTTTCTGGAACAATCACTCCCTGGGAGGAAAGGTCCTGAATGCAGTTCAAGAACGCCTCTATTTTTTTTACCTGGTCTGCAGATAATCTTGAGAGGAGAAATCTGCCCCTGGGAGGGAAAGTTTTGAATTTTATTTTGTTACCCTGAGAAAATATGTCCACAGCCCAAGCATCTGGGACATCTCGTATCCACACTTGACAAAACAGGGAAAGTCTTCCCCCCACTTGATCCGATCCTGGACCGGGGGCTGACCCTTCATGCTGACTTAGACGCAGCTGAGGTTTTTTTTTATTGCTTCCCCTTATTCCAAGACTGATTGGGCTTCATAGAAGACTTGGACTGCTCCTGCTTGGAAGAGGGAGAGGAAGACTTTTGACCTTGAAGTTACGAAAGGAACGAAAATTACTTTGACGTCCTTTAGGTCTGGTCTTCATGTCTTGTGGTAGAAAAGACCCTTTTCCACCTGTAATATAAGAAATTATTTCTGCCAGACCAGGTCCAAACAAGGTTTTACCCTTGTAAGGAAGCGTCAGAAACTTGGACTTGGAAGTAACATCAGCTTACCAAGATTTTAGCCACAATGCCCAGACATCTTGGCTCCCAGTCTAATAACTTGCATGTTAGCATCAGAAATAAAGGAATTGGCTAGTTTGAGAGCCTTAATCCTGTCTTGGATCTCCTCCAATGCAGTCCCTACCAAAATTCATTCAGACAAGGTGTCGCACCAATAAGATGCCGCACTTGCTACTGTGGCAATACAAACTGCAGGTTGCCATTGAAGACCTTGATGAACATACATCTTCTTCAAATAAGCCTTCAGCTTTTTATCCATGGGATCTTTTAAGGAGCAGCTATCCTCTATAGGGATCGTAGTTCTCTTAGCCACAGTAGAAATAGCCCCTTCTACTTTAGGCACCATGCACCAGGAATCCTTAATGGAGTCAGCAACAGGAAACATTTTTTAAAAGACAGGAGACGGGGAGAAAGAAATCCCTGGCTTCTCCCATTCCTGTGAAATAATCTCTGTCACACGGTCTCAAACAGGAAACACTTTCACAGAGGAAGGAATATCATAGTATTTATTAAGTTTACTGGACTTCTTAGGGTTGACAACAACAGAAGTATCAGAGTCATCCAAAGTAGACAATACCTCCTTTAACAGAACACAAAGGTGTTCAAGCTTAAATCTGAAGTTTACTTCTTAAGTATCAGATAAAGGAATTATACTGTCCGAATCTGAGATTTCACCCTCAGAGGCTACTGACATATCCTCCTCATCAGACTTATGAGGGAGGACAATCTGTGTAGCAGTAGGTAGAACAGAAACCTTACTATCTGAATGTCTAATTTTCCTCTTGCGTTTTCCCAGCATAGGAAAAGCAGATAAAGCTGCAGATACTGCAGAAGATACCTGTGCAGCAAAATCTGCAGGCAAATAAACTCCTCTAGGAGGCAGAGAAGAACTGCAGGGCACTGTATGTGAAGCCATTGAGGCTTGGGACGTATGAGGAGAAAGATGTGGCATTGCCTGAACAGCATCATCCTGTGAGACATTGGGCTCATAAGGCAATTATTTTTCTTTACACTCTAATGTTCTAGTTAAACATGAAGAGCAAAATTGCATAGGGAAAACAATTTGGGCCTCTAATAAACATTTATCAAGATCAACATTTTCATTATCCATGTCCATAACTGAAAATCAAAAATATTTTAATCCCAAAAATAAAGGAGTAAATAAGCTCTTAAGAAAAGACTGCTGTCACTTTAAATTAGTCTTTTTTTTTCCAAAGCGTTATAACGTTTAACACCCAAAGTGAAAGAAACTAAAACTAAGGACCTCCACACCTCAGCAATACTAAGGTGCCCTACCGCAATTCTAGAGACTCGAAAACAGTACAGAGACTTGCTTGAACACAACCTCACTAGCGATGCAGATGAAACAGTGATGCCACTCCACTCCGTAGTCGGAAATACAGGTGTCACATGAGCAGCCACACAGGAACTGCGCATATATTAAAAGTGTGCGTTCCAAACAAACTGCGTAGTAACAGAGTGGTTATAATGTTAAACACCACTGATAAAGATGTAAGCAGCTCCCAGTCAAACAAAAAGTTCCATAAACAGCTTAAAAAACAAAGCCTCATTAAAAACCTTTTGTCTCATACATAACGTTAATAAAGCAAGAGCCGCAGAGGAACAGTCCCCAGATAAGGGATTAACCCCTAGTCACATAAACTGTGGCTGCAACCCTGCCTAAATAAATTTTGCTTTAAGGATTATTATGTCCCAATTGTTTTTACTACAGAGATAAATTATATTTTTAAAGTGCGAGTCTCCAGTACCTAGAAGACAAAAAAGCACTTACCTGTAGTCTAGCTGTCCGGCAGGAAGACAACTCACAAGGTATGAAAGGACACATACTCCTTACAGAGCCCTGTAGAAAACGGAAAGAACAGAGTAACCAACTCTGGCTTTCTATGACTAGGGCAGCAATATGTTAGGAAACAAAGTAAGGACTGCCTGACAACTTCCTAACTGCTTAAAAGCCACCACTACTCTACTGAAGAGATTGACGTGGACTCAGCTGAACCCAAATCCTTGCTTGCAGGGAAAAGTACCCAAAAAGGAATTAATTTCTTCAGACACCAAAACGTCACCTCCTCCATTGAAAGAGGCAAAGCGAATGACTGGGGATTATGGGTAGGGGAGTGAAATTTAACAGCTTTGCTGTGGTGCACTTTGCCTCCTCCTGCTGGCAAGGAGTGATATTCCCACTAGTAATTGGAATGATGTTGTGGACTCTCCATATTTTATGAAAGAAATATATATATATATATATATATATATATATATATATATATATATATATATATATATATATATATATAATGTGTGTGTACATATGTATTTATATGTGTATATATGTATTTACAGACATATATACACATATAAACACATAAATACATATGTACATACAGAACACATATATAAGTGCATTGGAGCCCTTTGCAGTTAAGTAGATGAAAGCATTTATCCAATATTCATTTTTAATAAAGATTTTAACTATGTATTTACTGTAAATATTTCATATTCCAATGGTGTGCACATAGCAGAATATGTTCTATGTATTTCTAAATAGATATTCCTATATATAGCTGTATATATCTATACCTATATTTAATCAGAACATTGTGATGTAAAATATTCATATTTTCATGCCTGGCTAGCGCACATGAAACCTCTATGGGGGAATAGGTTATTATGCAATATTGCAGGTTCGGTTTTTTGCACTTGTCAGGTAGGCGTGCAAGCAAAAACAGTGTAGTTTCAACTCATAATATGAGCTCAACACCACACGCAAAAAGTTTACACTTGAGCGGGAGCATTAATTAGCACTCCACTTGTAATCTGGCCCCACATTAGCATGCATATTTTAACCCCTTAACCCAAATTAATGTAGATCTATGTCACGTGGTATAAAGCCCATCATACCAGATAGCGTAGATCTGAATAGTTCCAGCAGTTTTGACTACATTATAGCATTTTACGAACTATAATTGTTATTACAAATAAAAAATAGTTGTGTGGGTACTGGGTAAATTAAATGCAGCATTGTACAAATTTTGAAGGAAGCTATAAAAATTGCTAAAAATTAAAAATTGTAAACTGTAAGAAATAGTGCTCTATAGAGTCACTGCTCAAGGACACAATAACACCTGGGCTGGTATTGTCAGAACGTGCATTGCTTTTTTAGGACTTATGTTGCAATACTACTGGAATATTATTGTGTTTTAGGATTGCATCACTGATATTGGGCATATCATATTTAGTTAGCTGCTGGGCTGGGATAGAACTGCATTATAAAGATCCATTATGCCAAGCTCTAAGAATACACACTAAACTTTGAGAACAGTGTTTATTCTTTTGTAGGAATGTTGCTCCTTTGATACATTGGAATTTATTTTCTCTGTATGATTACATTTGGTACTATTTTACATTTACTTCTGTGGTACTGGTTAACATATCAGCAGTTTTCTACAATTTATACCTGTGCTCAGAAGCCTATAGTTTAAAGTTAAATTACTACAATTTGAGTAAAATACATTTCTGTTGCTGCTGCTTTTGAAGCTGCTTTTAAGTATCAGGTCCAATTATTTTTCATTGCCAGTATTGTGTTATGATTTTTTGCTTTGCTTTGAAAGCGGATACTTGATGATTTGCCAACTGTCTTTGAGAGGATAACTCAGACATCACTTGAATAGCAGAAACTCTATGAGATTACCAGTGCTTACCACGTGTCACTACGGGAAAGACATTTTCTGAAAAAAAGACAAGCTGAATAACCTTCAAGCTATGACATATGTAGAAAAAAAGAAAATTACAAGACGCATAGGTAGGCAGAGAACTATGTCTATATTTATTAATAATTCAAAGGACCCTCTACTAAGTAAACTCTTTTTGCTTGCTCTTTTATCTTAGGGAGCAGGACTAAGAAATTGTAGGGTAGTTCTTCTTATTCTGCCCCAAAGGATACCATTAGTGAAGTTTTTTTATACCCTTGTGAATAAAAACCAGAGGGTGTTTGAGTCTATATGTATTAGGTAATATCCATCAATGCATGAATTTTTAATGTAATACAAGTCAATGTCAAAATTCCTCCAAAAATCTATTTATTTATAGACAAGCCCCATAGAAAACAAGTCTATTTATAAAATAACACTGCACTCTTTGATAAACAACCTTTTGGATATAAAATTAGGGCAACTTGTTAAACTAAACACAGTATACCTTTTTTTAGCTGAGAAATTTGAAACATTTAGCAGCTATCCCGGCTTATAAAACACATGTAAAGCCTACTAACCATTCAGTATAGTTAACAAGCTAAACCTCTATATTATATTTGTCACTTTCATGAAATCAGAATTTTCAACCGGTACATTTGGGGATAACAAATCAGATGGTGTACACTATCCTGGAGCTGTAGGGGTCAGGGGTAAAAAGGAATCATAGGGGTGAAAACTTTAATTTATACTATGTTTCCATACCTCCCATTTCCCAGTTGCTTTCCAAGACAAGTAGGTTTCGTTATGTCATTGTTTTTAAATCATGTCATAAAACATAATTTATGTAAGAACTTACCTGATAAATTCATTTCTTTCATATTAGCAAGAGCCCATGAGCTAGTGACGTATGGCATATACATTCCTACCAGGAAGGGCAAAGTTTCCCAAACCTTAAAACGCCTATAAATACACCCCTCACCACACCCACAATTCAGTTTAACGAATAGCCAAGAAGTGGGGTGATAAGAAAGGAGCGAAAGCATCAAAAATAAGGAATTGGAATAATTGTGCTTTATACAAAAAAATCATAACCACCACAAAAAGGGTGGGCCTCATGGACTCTTGCTAATATGAAAGAAATGAATTTATCAGGTAAGTTCTTACATAAATTATGTTTTCTTTCATGTAATTAGCAAGAGTCCATGAGCTAGTGACGTATGGGATAGCAGATACCCAAGATGTGGAACTTCCACGCAAGAGTCACTAGAGAGGGAGGGATAAAATAAAGACAGCCAATTCCGCTAAAAAAATAATCCACAACCCAAATCAAAAAGTTTTAATCTTATAATGAAAAAAACTGAAATTATAAGCAGAAGAATCAAACTGAAACGGCTGCCTGAAGTACTTTTCTACCAAAAACTGCTTCAGAAGAAGAGAAAACATCAAAACGGTAGAATTTAGTAAAAGTATGCAAAGAAGACCAAGTTGCTGCTTTGCAAATCTGATCAACAGAAGCTTCATTCCTAAAAGCCCAGGAAGTAGAAACTGACCTAGTAGAATGAGCCGTAATCCTTTGAGGCGGGGATTTACCCGACTCCACATAAGCATGATGAATCAAAGACTTTAACCAAGACGCCAAAGAAATGGCAGAAGCCTTCTGACCTTTCCTAGAACCAGAAAAGATAACAAATAGACTAGAAGTCTTTCTGAAATCTTTAGTAGCTTCAACATAATATTTCAAAGCTCTAACTACATCCAAAGAATGTAAAGATCTCTCCAGAGAATTCTTAGGATTAGGACACAATGAAGGGACAACAATTTCTCTACTAATGTTGTTAGAATTCACAACTTAAAATTTAAATGAAGTCCGCAACACCGCCTTATCCTGATGAAAAATCAGAAAAGGAGATTCACAAGAAAGAGCAGATAATTCAGAAACTCATCTAGCAGAAGAGATGGCCAAAAGGAACAAAACTTTCCAGGAAAGTAATTTAATATCCAGAGAATGCATATGTTCAAACGGAGGAGCCTGTAAAGCCCTCAGAACCAAATTGAGACTCCAAGGAGGAGAAATAGACTTAATGACAGGCTTGATTCGAACCAAAGCCTGTACAAAACAATGAACATCAGGATGGTTAGCAATCTTTCTGTGAAAAAGAACCGAAAGAGCAGAGATTTGACCTTTCAAGGAACTTGCAGACAAACCTTATCGAAACCATCTTGAAGAAATTGTAAAATTCTAGGAATTCTAAAAGAATGCCAAGAAAATTTATGTGAAGAACACCAAGAAATGTAAGTCTTCCAGATTCGGTAATAGATCTTCCTAGACACAGATTTACGATCCTGTAACATAGTATTAATCACTGAATCAGAGAAACCTCTATTAAGCGTTCAATCTCCATACCTTCAAATTTAATGATTTGAGATCCTGATGGAAAAATGGGCCTTGAGATAGAAGGTCTGGCCTTAACGGAAGTGTCCAAGGTTGGCAACTTGCCATCCGAACGAGATCCACATACCAAAACCTGTGCGGTCATGCTGGAGCCACCAGCAGTACAAACGAACGCTCCATTATTTTGGATTTTGGAAATCACTCTTGGAAGAAGAACTAGAGGTGGAAAGATATAAGCAGGTTGATAATTCCAAGGAAGTGACAACGCGTCCACCGCTTCCGCCTGAGGATCCCTGGATCTGGACAGATACCTGGGAAGTTTCTTGTTTAGATGAGATGCCATCAGATCTATTTCTGGAAGCCCCCAGATTTGAACAATCTGAAGAAATACCTCTGGGTGAAGAGACCATTCGCCCGGATGTAACATCTGGCGACTGAGATAATCCGCTTCCCAATTGTATATACCTGGGATGTGAACCGCAGAAATTAGACAGGAGCTGGATTCCGCCCATACAAGTATCCAAAATACTTCTTTCATAGGCTGAGGACTGTGAGTCCCCCCTTGATGATTGACATATGCCACTGTTGTGACATTGTTCGTCTGAAAACAAATAAACGATTCTCTTTTCAGAAGAGGCCAGAACTGAAGAGCTCTGAAAATCGCACAGAGTTCCAAAATATTGATTGGTAATCTCGCCTCCTGAGATTCCCAAACCCCCTGCGCTGTCAGAGATCCCCATACAGCTCCCCAACCTGAAAGACTCGCATCTGTTGAGATCACAGTCCAGGTTGGACGAACAAAAGAGGCCCCTTGAACTAAACGATGGTGATCCAACCACCAAGTCAGAGAAGAACGAACATTGGGATTTAAGGATATTAATTGTGATATCTTTGTATAATCCCTGCACCAGTGGTTCAGCATACAAAGCTGGAGAGGTCTGATGCAGCAGTCATGAGACCTAAAATTTCCATGCACAAAGCTACCGAAGGGAAAGATTGAGACTGAAGGTTTCGACAAGCTGAAACCAATTTCAGACGTCTCTTTTCTGTAAGAGACAAAGTCATGGACACTGAATCTATTTGGAAACCTAAAAAGGTTACCCTTGTCTGAGGAATCAAGGAACTCTTTGGTAAATTGATCCTCCAAACATGTCTTTGAAGAAACAACACAAGTTGATTCGTATTAGATTCTGCAGAATGTAAAGACTGAGCAAGTACCAAGATATCGTCCAAATAAGGAAATACCGCAATACTCTGCTCCCTGATTACAGAGAGAAGGGCACCTTCGAAAAGATCCTTGGAGCTGTAGCTAGGCCAAAAGGAAGAGCAACAAACTGGTAATGCTCGTCTAGAAAAGAGAATCTCAGGAACTGATAGTGATCCGGATGAATTGGAATATGAAGAAATGCATCCTGTAAGTCTATTGTGGACATATAATGCCCTTGCTGAACAAAAGGCAGAATAGTCCTTATAGTCACCATTTTGAATGTTGGTATCCTTACACAACGATTCAATATTTTTAGATCCAGAACTGGTCTGAAGGAATTCTCCTTCTTTGGTACAATGAACAGATTTGAGTAAAACCCCAGGCCCCGTTCCAGAACTGGAACTGGCATAATTACCCCAGCTGACTCCAGATCTGAAACACATTTCAGAAACGCTTGAGCCTTCACTGGGTTTACTGGAATGCATGAAAGAAAGAATCTTCTCACAGGCGGTCTTACCCTGAAACCTATTCTGTACCCTTGTGAAACAATGTTCTGAATCCAAAGACTTTGAATCGAACCGAGCCAAACATCTTTGAAAAATCATAACCTGCCTCCTACCAGCTGAGCTGGAATGAGGGCCGCATCTTCATGCGGATTTGGGAGCTGGTTTTGACTTTCTGAAAGGCTTGGATTTATTCCAGACTGGAGAAGGTTTCCAAATGGAAACTGTTCCTTTAGAGGAAGTGTCAGGCTTTTGTTCCTTATTCTGACGAAAGGAACGGAAATGATTAGCTGCCCTATATTTACCTTTAGATTTTTTTATCCTGAGGTAAAAAGGCTCCCTTCCCCCCAGTAACCGTTGAAATTATTGAATCTAACTGAGAACCAAATAATTTATTACCTTGGAAAGAAAGAGAAAGCAATGTTGACTTAGAAGTCATATCTGCATTCCAAGACTTAAGCCATAAAGCTCTTCTAGCTAAAATAGCTAAAGACATATACCTGACATCAATTCTAATGATATCGAAAATGGCATCACAAATGAAGTTATTAGCATGTTGAAGAAGTTTAACAATGCTATAAGCATTATGGTCTGACACTTGTTGCGCTAAAGCCTCCAACCAGAAAGTTGAAGCTGCAGCAACATCAGCCAAAGAAATAGCAGGTCTTAGAAGATTACCTGAACATAAATAAGCCTTCCTTAGAAAGGATTCAAGCTTCCTATCTAAAGGATCTTTAAACAAAGTACTATCTGCCATAGGAATAGTAGTACGTTTAGCAAGAGTAGAAATAGCCCCATCAACTTTGGGGATTTTATCCCAAAACTCTAATCTATCAGATGGCAAAGGGTACAATTTCTTAAACCTTGGAGAAGGAGTAAATGAAGTACCCAGACTATTCCATTCCCTAGAAATTACTTCTGAAATAGCATCAGGAACTGGAAAAACTTCTGGAATAACTACATGAGGTTTAAAAACTGCATTTAAACGCTTAGTAGTTTTAATATCAAGAGGACTAGACTCCTCCATATCTAAAGCAATCAACACTTCCTTAAGTAAAGAACGAATAAACTCCATGTTAAATAAATATGAAGATTTATCAGTGTCAATATCTGAGGAAGAATCTTCTGAATCAGATAGATCCACATCAGAAATAGATAAGTCAGAATGATGGTGGTCATTTAAAAATTCATCTGAAATATGTGAAGATTTAAAAGACCTCTTACGTTTAGTAGAAGGAGGAATAACAGACAGAGCCTTCCGAATAGATTTAGAAACAAATTCTTTAACATTAACAGGAACATCCTGAACATTAGATGTTGAAGGAACAACAACAGGTAATGGATTATTACTAATGGAAATACTATCTGCTTTTGATAGCTTATCATGACAACTATCACAAACAACAGCCGCAGGAACAGTTACCAAAAGTTTACAACAAATGTACTTAGCTTTGGTAGAACCGACATCAGGCAGCGCTTTTCCAGAAGTAGATTCTGATCCAGCGTCAGGTAGTGACATCTTGCAATATGTAAAAGAAAAAACAACATATAAAGCAAAATTATCAAATTCCTTAAATGGCAGTTTCAGGAATGGGAAAAAATGCAAAATGAAACAAGCTTCTAGAAAACCAGAAGCAACTGAAAAGTGAGACTGAAATAATGTGAAAAAAACTGGCACACATTTTGGCGCCAAGAATGACGCCCATATTTTTTGGCGCCAAAAAAACATCTGCAATACACATACGTCAAAAATGACGCAATTACGAAAAAACTTCCGGCGCCAACTATGACGAATTTTTTTGCGCCAAAAAAGTCTCGCGCCAAGAATGACGCAATAAATAGAAGCATTTTATGCACCGGCGAGCCTAACAGCCCGCAATTTTTGAAAAAAAGTAATTTGAAGGTAAGAAAAATGAAATTTATATGCATTTTCCCAAAATGAAACGGACAGTCTGAATGAAGGAATACTGAATATCCTGAATCATGGCAAATATAAGTTTAAACACATATATTTAGAACTTTACATATAAAGTGCCCACCATAGCTTTGAGTGTCATAAATAGAAATAAGACTTATTTACCCTAAGACACTCATCTACATATAGTAGATAGCCAAACCAGTACTGAAACGAGAAACAGTAGAGGTAATGGTATATCGTCGATCTGAAAAGGGAGGTAGGAGAAGAAATCTCTATGACCGATAACAGAGAACCTATGAAATAGATCCCCTAGAGGAAGACCATTGAATTCAAATAGGCAATACTCTCTTCACATCCCTCTGACATTCACTGCACTCTGAGAGGAAAACCGGGCTTCAGCCTGCTGCGAAGCGCATATCAACGTAGAATCTAGCACAAACTTACTTCACCACCTCCATGGGAGGCAAAGTTTGTAAAACTGAATTGTGGGTGTGGTGAGGGGTGTATTTATAGGCATTTTAAGGTTTGGGAAACTTTGCCCCTCCTGGTAGGAATGTATATCCCATACGTCACTAGCTCATGGACTCTTGCTAATTACATGAAAGAAATAAAGATTTCTGAAAACTGTAGTATTCAATAATCTTATCAAAGGTTCTTTTAAAGTATGAAAACACAGTAAGCATAGTACAGTCTGATAAACTCTCTTCATTACTTGGTAATACATTGGTGAGGTTAATTTATAATGCTTGCTATTGTGTGCACAGCCACAATATTGTACACACGTGGGTGATAGTGGCAGTTCTAGAACTTAATATTTTGAAAGGCTAATTGGGAGGGCTAAATAAGGTGGTGAACATAATAAATGGGGCCCTTTGCAGCTCAATGGTGCTACACATGTGTTTGGAGGTGCATAGCACCTCTATAGAAGTGTCACTGGTAGGTGCTGAATAAAGATATGTATTCATGTTATCATTATTTAAAGATAATTTGGGCATAATTCTGTTCACAGTGATGAATGATTATTTCTAGTGGAATTAAAGTCTGAGAAACTTGAAATTAGATTCATGTGTATACTATGGGGCCTATCTATCAAGCTCCGGATAAAGCTTGAGGCCCCGTGTTTCTGGCGAGCTTGCAGACTCGCCAGAAACACCAGTTATGAAGCAGCGGTCTAAAGAGCGCTGCTCCATAACCTGTCCGCCTGCTCTGAGCAGGCGGACAGACATCACCGCAATTCAACCCGATCGAGTACGATCGGGTTAATTGACACCCCCCGGCTGGCGGCCGATTCGCCGCGATTCTGCAGGGGGCGGCGTTGCATCAGCAGCTCTTGTGAGCTGCTGGTGCAATGCTGAATACGGAGAGCGTATTGCTCTCCGTATTCGGCGAGGTCTAGCGGACCTGATCTGCACTGTTGGATCAGGTCCGCCAGACTTTGATAAATAGAGGCCTATGACTAGAGCACACAGAGACTGTTTAATTAGTGGGCGCCTATCTTCTTCCATGTCTTAACCAAAGCTTTAAAAGGTCTATTTTCCCTTTCTATTTGTTTTTACTGTACACATTTTTACTTATTGTATGAATTTAATCTATTACTTGTAGTTTATTTCAGACAGATAGCATTCCTAATATTTATGAAATATATTGAAACGTATATTTAAAGACAAGTAATTTCATTAGCCAGCCATTTCACAGAGAAGGCAGCAATTGATTAAAAAGTATGGTATAAAGTGTTAAAGGCTTTCTCCTGCCATTATTATAAGTAAATGGAGGTTGTTATAATAATAAATAGAATAAACCAAGATATTTACAATTTGTACAATACTATTTGCTTAGTAAAGGCATTAACTGTGTATTTACAGTATGGTGCAAATAATATATTTTGGCAACTTGAACTATTTAACAAATATATATATATATATAAAAAAAGGTTTTGTGATTGAGTGCATAGTCTGTTTACTTTATACACTTGAGTCTTTTCTCTTGTGTTTTTATACCTTTATCTGCACAAACAGATCTGTTACTAGAGAGTGCTGACATTTGATTACACTGAGTTTACAGCTTTATCACCCACTGTTACATAGAATGATGTTTTACCTCTCCCAAGAACAGTTTATTTAAAGGAGACAAGTTCAGTTGTACCATCAGAAAATGTAATGCTTATTCAGTGTAATCACACACTTTTTATGTCAGTATGTCACATAGCATAGAAAAGTCAGAAAATGATCCAGAGAAAAATAAGAAAATGAAACCTAGGTCCTTTGTGTGAGCTAACCAAGCCATTTATGTATTTTCTTACTCAGTAAAAGCCTATTTATGTGGTAATATGTTTGCTAGTTATAGGAATGCTGCTATCTCTCATTGCTAATTATCTAATGCTCTGTGGAGCACCTTATACTCACTGTGTGCAATTCAGGCCAGCTGGAAGGTCCCACATGTTGTGAAAATGCTACATCTGGGAGTTCAGTGTAGCAACAGATAAACTACCATAACTATATATTTTAGGTTTGGAGTAATGTAAGGGCCCAGGGACACTGTCCATTACAGAGAAATGTAATGTTTTTCTTAAAGGAAGGGTTTCATGTTTCCATTATGGAGACAAATTAGTTTAATCTAAGGGTAATTTTATAGCCAGATTTGAAATCTGAATATAATTAAAAAAATAATAATTTGAGATTAAACAATGAATCATTTTACAAACAATTATACCTAATCTAATCATAATATATATGAATGTGTGTATATATGTATTTGTGTTTGATAGATAGACAGAGAGACACACACACAGAAAGATAGATAGATTTAATGTTTATATGCATTATAGGGCAAAAAAGATTTGGGCACCCCCACTAATTATTGAGTTTGGGTGTTTCAGCCACACGCATCACTAATAGTAGCATCAAATCCAGCACATAGCCATGAAATCTCCATAGACAAATATTGGCAAACTGAAGAGCTCAGTGACTTTAAAAGTGGCACCGTCATAAGACGTCACCTTTGCCACAAGTCAGTTTGTGAAATTTCTGTTCTACTAGATCTGTCTTTACCAGTGGTATAATTGTGAAGTGTTTAGGAGCAACAGCAGCTGTGCCACAAAGTGTTAGATCATGTAAACTCACAGAGTAGGGCTGCTGAGCCCTGAAGCACGTAGTGCACACAAATCACCTATAATCTGATGCAACACTCACTTACAGAGTCTCAGGAAGCAACATCAGCACAAGAACTGTGTGTAGATAACATAATGAAATGGGTTTCCATGGTTGAGCAGCTGTACACAACCCTCACAGCAACATGAACAATGCCAAGAATCAGTTTGAGTGTCGTAAAGCATGCAGCTATTGGACTCTGGACAAGTGGAATCATGTTCTCTGGAGTGTACAGGGAGTGCAGAATTATTAGGCAAATGAGTATTTTGACCACATCATCCTCTTTATGCATGTTGTCTTACTCCAAGCTGTATAGGCTCGAAAGCCTACTACCAATTAAGCATATTAGGTGATGTGCATCTCTGTAATGAGAAGGGGTGTGGTCTAATGACATCAACACCCTATATCAGGTGTGCATAATTATTAGGCAACTTCCTTTCCTTTGGCAAAATGGGTCAAAAGAAGGACTTGACAGGCTCAGAAAAGTCAAAAATAGTGAGATATCTTGCAGAGGGATGCAGCACTCTTAAAATTGCAAAGCTTCTGAAGCGTGATCATCGAACAATCAAGCGTTTCATTCAAAATAGTCAACAGGGTCGCAAGAAGCGTGTGGAAAAACCAAGGCGCAAAATAACTGCCCATGAACTGAGAAAAGTCAAGCGTGCAGCTGCCAAGATGCCACTTGCCACCAGTTTGGCCATATTTCAGAGCTGCAACATCACTGGAGTGCCCAAAAGCACAAGGTGTGCAATACTCAGAGACATGGCCAAGGTAAGAAAGGCTGAAAGACGACCACCACTGAACAAGACACACAAGCTGAAACGTCAAGACTGGGCAAAGAAATATCTCAAGACTGATTTTTATAAGGTTTTATGGACTGATGAAATGAGAGTGAGTCTTGATGGGCCAGATGGATGGGCCCGTGGCTGGATTGGTAAAGGGCAGAGAGCTCCAGTCCGACTCAGACGCCAGCAAGGTGGAGGTGGAGTACTGGTTTGGGCTGGTATCATCAAAGATGAGCTTGTGGGGCCTTTTCGGGTTGAGGATGGAGTCAAGCTCAACTCCCAGTCCTACTGCCAGTTTCTGGAAGACACCTTCTTCAAGCAGTGGTACAGGAAGAAGTCTGCATCCTTCAAGAAAAACATGATTTTCATGCAGGACAATGCTCCATCACATGACATGGCCTCCTTGTTCACTTGATCTGAACCCCATTGAGAACCTGTGGTCCATCATCAAATGTGAGATTTACAAGGAGGGAAAACAGTACACCTCTCTGAACAGTGTCTTGGAGGCTGTGGTTGCTGCTGCACGCAATGTTGATGGTGAACAGATCAAAACACTGACAGAATCCATGGATGGCAGGCTTTTGAGTGTCCTTGCAAAGAAAGGTGGCTATATTGGTCACTGATTTGTTTTTGTTTTGTTTTTGAATGTCAGAAATGTATATTTGTGAATGTTGAGATGTTATATTGGTTTCACTGGTAAAAATAAATAATTGAAATGGGTATATATTTGTTTTTTGTTAAGTTGCCTAATAATTATGCACAGTAATAGTCACCTGCACACACAGATATCCCCCTAAAATAGCTATAACTAAAAACAAACTAAAAACTACTTCCAAAACTATTCAGCTTTGATATTAATGAGTTTTTTGGGTTCATTGAGAACATGGTTGTTGTTCAATAATAAAATTAATCCTCAAAAATACAACTTGCCTAATAATTCTGCACTCCCTGTATAATCATGTTTCACTATCTGGCAGTTTGATGGAAGAATCTGAGTGCAATTGAAGCCAGGATAATGCTACCTACCGGAATGCATAGTGCCTACTGTAAAGTTTGGTGGAGGAGGAATAATGGTCTGGAGCTGTTTTTTCAGGTTTTGGGCTATGCCACTTAGTTCCACTGAAGGTTCATCTTAATGCTACATGATGCATTGAAATATTGAACAATTGGGTGTTTACAACTTTGTGGCAACAGTTTGGGGAAACCCTTTCCTTTTCTAGTGTCCTGTGCACAAAGGTAGGTCCGTAGTTTTGATGAGTTTAGTGTGGAGGAACTTGATTTGCCTGCACAGAGCCCAGACGCTCACTCATTTAAACACCTTTGGGATAAATTGGAATGCTGACTGTGGGTCTGACCTTGTAATCTAACATCAGTGTCTGATATCACAAATGCTATTTTGGCTAAATAGGCACACATTTCTACAGACACACTCCAAATTTTTATAGAAAGCTTTTCCAGAAGAGTGGTATATGTTATAGCTGCTAAGGGGAGGACTACTCCATATCAATTACCATGGTTTTGGATTGGGATACCCAACAATCTTATAAAGGTGTGATGATCTTTGGACATATAGAGTAAGTGTGTGTGTATATGTAAGTATGTGTATGTATATATATATATATATATATATATATATATATATATATATACACACATACAGATATATATATATATATATACACATACTTACATATACACACACACTTACTCTATATGTCCAAAGGTGTGTGGACACCAGATCATATATATATATATTCACACATACACAGTTGTGTGCAAAAGTTTTGGTGCCCCTAACAATTTCCATGATTTTCATTTATAAATAATTGGGTGTTTGGATCAGCAATTTCATTTTGATCTATCAAATAACTGAAGGACACAGTAATATTTCAGCAGTGAAATGAGGTTTATTGGATTAACAGAAAATGTACAATATGCATCAAAACAAAATTAGACAGGTGCATAAATTTGGGCACCCCAACAGAAATATCACATCAATATTTTGTAGAGCCTCCTTTAGCAGAAATAACAGCCTCTAGATGCTTCCTATAGCCTGTAATAAGTGTCTGGATTCTAGATGAAGGTATTTTGGACCATTCCTCCTTGCAAAACATCTTCAGTTCAGTCAGGTTTGATGGTTGCCGAGCATAGACAGCCTGCTTCAAATCACCCCACAGATTTTCAATGATATTCAGGTCTGGAAAGGCCATTCCAGAACATTGTACTTGTTCCTCTGCATAAATGCCAGAGTAGATTTTGAGCAGCGTTTTGGGTCGTTGTCTTGTTGAAATATCCAGCCCCGGGCGTAACTTCAACTTTGTGACTGATTCCTCAACATTATTCTCAAGTATCTGCTGATATTGAATGGAATCCATGTGACCCTTAACAAGATTGCCAGTACCGGCACTGGCCACACAGCCCCACAGCATGATGGAACATCCACCAAATTTTACTTGTGTAGCAGGTGTTTGTCTTGGAATGCTGTGTTCTTGCGCCGCAATGCATAATGCCCCTTGTTATTACCAAATAACTCAATCTTTGTTTCATCAGTCCACAGCACCTTCTTTCAAAATGAAGCTGGCTTGTCCAAATGTGCGTTTGCATACCTGAGTGTGTAGAAAAGGCTTCTTCCCCATCACTCTCCCATACAGCTTCTCCTTGAGCAAAGTGCGCTGAATTGTTGAATGATGCACAGTTACACCATCTGCAGCAAGATGATGTTGTAGGTCTTTGGAGGTGGTCTGTGGGCTGTTTTTGACCGTTCTCATCATCCTTTGCCTTGCCAATATTTTACTTCTAGCCTTAACAAGAACTGTGCCTTTGGTCTTCCATTTCCTCACTATGTTCCTCACAGTGGACACTGACAGCTTAAATCTCTGTGATAGCTTTTTGTGGCCTTACCCTAAACCATAATGTTGAACAATCTTTGTTTTCAGGTCATTTGAGAGCTGTTTTGAGGCCCCCATGTTGCCACTCTTCAGAGGAGAGTCAAAGAGAACAACAACTTGCAATTGGCCACCTTAAATACCTTTTCTCATGATTGCATGCACCTATGAAGTTCAAGGCTTAATGGGCTTACCAAACCAATGTGTGTTCAAATTAATCAGTGCTAGGTAGTTACAGGTATTCAAATCAACAAAATGACAAGGGTGTCCAAATGTATGCACCTGTCTAATTCCGTTTTGATGCATATTGCACATTTTCTGTTAATCCAATAAACCTCATTTCACTACTGAAATATTACGTGTCCTTCAGTTATTTGATAGATCAAAATGAAATTGCTGATCCAAACACCCAATTATTTATAAATGAAAACCATGTAAGTTGTCAGGGGTGCCTAAACTTTTGATATATATATATATATATATATATATATATATATATATACACACACACAAAATGAGGGTTTATGTGTGAAAGAACATGTTGTTTATAAGCCAGAAGAAATTCATATGCAGTAATGCAAAAAGATCTCCATTCAAGGGAATTCTAATCATTTTATAATATCTAAAATGTCAGACACTTCAAAGTGATGATGAAAAAAATCTACTGCTTGCAAGCATTTTTAATTGATGCATATAGATCTTTTACTGCCATATTAGTGTGATGTTAAAGATTAATAACAATTAACAGTTCATATGCAGATGCAGCACCAAATAGGAGTGGAAAAAACATTTATGGCAAAAAAGAAATTTATGCTTACCTGATAAATGTATTTCTTTCTTGACACGGTGAGTCCACGGATCATTATCAATTACTGTTGGGAATATCACTCCTGGCCAGCAGGAGGAGGCAAAGAGCACCACAGCAAAGCTGATAAATATCACTTCCTACCCACAACCCCCCAGTCATTTGTCCAAAGGAAAGGAGAGGAAGGAAGTAACACAAGGTGCAGAGGTACCTGAGGCTTATATAAAAAAACCTGTCTGAAAAAAACAGGGCGGGCCGTGGACTTACAGTGTCAAGAAATAAATACATTTATCAGGTAAGCATACATTTTGTTTTCTTTCTAATTAAACGGTGAGTCCACGGATTATCATCAATTACTGTTGGGAATCAATACCCAAGCTAGAGGACACAGATGTTAAGGGAGGGACAAGACAGGTAACCTAAACAGAAGGCACCACTGCTTGCAAAACCTTTCTCCCAAAAGAAACCTCAACTGAGGCAATAACAAATTCAGAAAAAGTGAACAAGGAAGACCATGTCACAACCTTAGAATCCGTTCCACAGAGGCCTCATTCTTCAAGGCCCAAGAAAAAGAAAAACAGCCCTAGTGTAATGAGCTGTGAGACTCACAAGAGATTGCAGTCCAGCAGACTCAAATGCCATACGAATAACACTTCTCAACCAGAAAGAAAGAGAAGTGGCAGAGCTTTCTGACCCTTACAGTTTCCAGAAAAACAAAAAAACAATACGAAAAACTGACAAAAATCCTTTGAAGGCTGCAAACAAATTCTAAAAACCCACACAACCTCCTAGTTGTGAACAGACAAACCTTAAAAAGAACTACCTTATCTGCATAAAATATGAGATAAGGGGAAACACACCACAAAGCCGAGTGTTTCAAGAACCCTCCAAACAGAAGAGAGGCAGAAAGAAACAAACCACATAATATCTTATGAAAAGCATTGGCTCCAACAGAGCCTGCTGCAAAACTCTAAAAACAAGGAAAATGCTCCAAAGTGACTGACGTAGCACAGGCCTGATTCTGATCGAGGCCTGACAAAAGATTGCAAGACTGACACATTCGTCAGACGCTGAGCAGCAAAATAGATCGGGCAAAATCTGACCCTCCCGAAAACTGACAGACCAAATCTTCTCCCGACATTCCTGGAGAAAATAAAAATTCATGGGATCCAGACCCTACACCAAAAGTAGCTCCTGGATTCACACAGAAAAAGACATTTACATCATATCTTATGGGAATTCTTACAAGTAACAAATTCCCAAGCCTGAAAACATGGTCTCAATGACCGCATCTGAAAAAAAACAAAAAAAACAAACACACACTTAGATAAAAATAAGTGTACAACCTCAAAAACAGACAGCTTCAGGGAAGCGATATTTGGGTGAAGGAGTAGAACCTGATTGGAAGTCGTCTTGAGGAAGGACCTTTTAGTCGGAAGAGATGACACCTTCACAAGTTTTGACAATCAGATCCTGTGAAACCAGGTAGAGGATAATAGACAAACCGAAGTCCTTACCTGCTTGATACAAGCAATCACCTGAGCATGGAGAGCAAATGGTATAAAACAGATACGCTAGACTGAAACCCCTTATAGAATAGCTATCAGAGTGGCCTTCGGAGCTCTGAACCTCCTAAAAAATTGACAAGACGCTAACAGATTCAGCTCTGGCACTCCCCATGGAAGGATGAACCAAGAGAAAACCTCCGGATGGAGAGCCCACTCCCTGGAATGAAATATCTATCTGCTCAGGAAGACCGATTCCCAGAAACCATTCCTGAAACATGCATGGCATATAAAAGTAATTGCAGGCTTTGGTTCACCAAACAATCTGAGCCACCCTCTTCCTGGCAGAGAAAACTCCCTGAAGATAAGGGAAACCACTGAGGATACTTTGACCATAAAGTCACCAGAAGCATCTGCCCTGAGACAGATGCACCCACCACGTGAGAGAGTCTCCAGTCGACTAAACTAAATCTATCCCTTGAGACTGATCCGAAAGATCCCTGTCATAACCTGAGCATGGAATGGAATTAAGCAAAAGGAATGATATCAATGGAGTGAATATGAGACCAATACCCCCATACCAGAATCACTGAAGTCTAACAGTAGACTGCAGACTAGAAAGAAGGTTACTATTTGGACCCCTGGAAAACTATCCTTGTAGATAGAACCAGAGAACTCTAATCCAGATCACCTTCCATCTGAAAAATACAGAAAGTACAACAATATCTCTAAAAGAAAGATAGCTGCCGAAATATGGCATCTAAACCAATATCCAGGTAAGTCATCGCTACAAATCCCGAGACTTAATCCTTGTCAAGGAGCCCCCATAACTTAGAGAAGATTCCGGAGACTGAGGCAGGACCAATCAAAGAAGCCACACACTGAAAGGTTTGACTAGAAAGGCTAAGCTCATGAACTTGAATATCCCTGTGAATAAGAACATGATATACGCATCCATCCAGTCTCTAGTCGTCATGCTGACCCTTTTACACCCAGGAAAGCATAGAACCAATGTTCTCTGATTGAAGGATGGTACAGATGAGACACTTTAAGTCTAGCAAGAATGAGTAGTCCCCTTTATTTGTTAACCACAACAGTTCGGTATAGAAGATAGACAACCACTCCCAGTGAGGAAAATAATCCTGGATACATTTCAAGAATGCCTCTCTCTATATCAGGTCTGCAGACTAACATAAGAGAAGGAATCCCTGGGAGGAACATATGAATTCTATTTACAACCTTGATTACTGTGTTCACAGCCAGGGATTCTAGACTCGATAAAACAGATAAAATCTGTTCCCCACTTGACCCTATCCCGGATCGAGGATAAACCCTTCTTACAGATAAAGCCTCAGCAGAGGATTTCTAGAATGCTTCCCCTTGTCCCAAGACAGTTTGGGCTGCCAAGAAAATTTGGACTGTACCTGCTTGAAAGAGAGGAAAATTGCCCTTTGCAGTTACCAAAGGGACAAAAGTTACTTTGGCGTCCTTAAGGTCTATATCTTGGCTATGGTTGAAAAGACCCACCTATAAAATCGGAAAAAAATTCTGCCAGATCATCCCAAACAAGGTAATGCCCTTGCAAGAAGTGTCAGAAATCAGGACTTGGAGGAAAGATCAACTGACCAAGATTATAGCCAAAAATGCCACTCAGGCTAGCACAATAAAGCCAGCAATTTTGACTCTCATTCTATTTAGACAAGGCACATTCAAAAGATGCTTCATATCTTAGATCCTTGCACATGTATGTATGTATAGGGTACTTGTAAAGCACGGCAAATCACCCATAAGGGCGTCAAGGCACTGCTCTATTTATCGACATCGGAAGGATGAAAGGCTGAGAGGACCTTGCCGGGAATAAAACCTGCAACCCCCGGGTTGCTACAGAGCTCAGACACAGTGCATTAGCATGCCGAGCTATCTGTCCAGCTCAATTAATAAACCTCCAGCTTTTAGTCCCTGGATCCCTAAAGGAGTTGCCAACCACTATAAGGACCGAAAATCTTAGTGCCATAGTAGAAAAATTCCCTTCTACTAAAAGAGCTGTGCCTTCAAATGGAAAAATAAAAGTCATAAAAAGAAAGGAGACAGGATAAGTCTCGAAAGCACGTCTAGAGATGCTTGCACATAGGAAAGAACATCATAAAGATGATCAAGTTGCAAAACTTCCAAGGGTTGACAAAGATATCGGTGTAGTCCAAGTAGCCAAAACCTCCTGTAACCGAACATGAAGGTGTTAAAGCCTAAAACTGAAGGTTGCTACTTCAGTAACAAATGAAGGAATTATACTGACCAAGTCTGAGATGTCACCCTCAGATCCTACTGGCGGATACCCCTCATCCGTCCAATGAGGAAGCTGAATAGTAGGAGACGATACAGAAACCTTACTAACTGAATCTCTAATGTTCCTCCAGCGATTTTCCCTAAGAATAGGAAAAAACAGAAAAAGCCAAAAGTACCCAACAGACACCTTAGTAGCAGCTTCTGCATGCAAATAACTCCTCCAGGAGATGAGGAACCGCAGGGTACTGCAGGTAACACCATTAAGGCTTGGGACGAAAAAAGGAGAAACTGTGTGAATGCTCAGACAGAATCATCCTGGGAGACATAGGCTCAGAAGTAACGCACTATCTCAAGAGATCCAGCGAGAAACATAAAAATGAGATTAAATGCAACTGTCACTTTAAGAAGCACAGATGAATATTGCATAATGAAAATTAGAAAAAAGTATAGCATCAGGGAAAGATATTAAATAATAAATGATACTCCTATAATCTCTTTAAAAATGTTTCCAAACATAACACCCAAACACAGGACAGATAATATTGTATATGAATTAAGAAATATATAATAGATTCAGGAAGAGGAGGATATCAAATAATAACTAATTAATATTCCCCATCATTTTAATAATAGCAAAACTTTCCAAAACATTTTTTATACAACCGTCCACACAGGACCATTCTATTTCACAAAAATGGACTGAGGGATGGAAAAACAACTCCGATCACAACCGGAGTAAACTGACTTGCATGATTACAAGACCCGGAGAGGAAAAACATGGCGCAGCATCTCCCTCACAGTGAAGGAGGCGGGGACACCACAGCAGCATGATAATGCAATGCGAACATCCATTCTAGCATTGCGCTTCATTAACCAGCTGAAGAGACTATTAATGTCTCAAAAACAAGAGACATACCATCTGCCACTGCCAAGAATCCCCCAACATTGAGCGCAATAGAAGCGCACCAACACGCTACATATAAGGGAGGGTCTAAAAAGCACCACAATGGCTTGCTCTCTATAAACACTGAAACACTATAGAGAGAAAATAGTTAACACTGCAATGTCTCCACAAGCATAAAGGAAATATATAACAATTAGAGGAATCTCTAACATAAATATATAAGAGCCCAAATAAAAAAGAGGGGATTCACACAAACCCCTAGACTCCTGCCACCATAAAGTGCCTGGATCCTGCCAAACCTATCCATAACACAGTATATATATATATATGTCCCACATAACGTTGCAGAGAGGTTCCTAACCCTTTTAGTGCCAGTTTCCCAGCCCCAGAAGACAAAAAGGTACTTACCTGCATTCAGACGACTCACAAAGTATAAGAGGAAACCGCTCCTCACAGAGACCTGTGTAAAAAGAAAGACAGAGTAAACTTACTCAGGCTTTCTGTACCAGGGCAGCAACATGTTAGAAAAACGCAGCAAAGCCCCCTTTACAAGTTCCTAACTGCTTTAAAGCCACCACAGCCCTGCTGAAGAGACTAACGTGGAGTACAGCTAGACCCAAATTGTGATGGAAGGCCAGAGCAATCTTGCCCAGACTTCAAAATAAAAACATCTTGATAGAAGAATCATAATCAGGACACCTAATTACTTCACATCCTCCTTGCACTAGAGGCAAAGAGAATGACTGTGGGATTGTGGGTAGGAAGTGATATTTATTAGCTTTGCTGTGGTGCTCTTTGCCTCCTTTTGCTGGCCAGGAGTGATATTCCCAACAGTAATTGATGATAATCCGTGGACTCACCGTGTCATTAGAAAGAAAAGAACATACCATGCCTGGGTTCACAGAACCTTTAGAGAAGAGATTTTTGATTCAACAGAGGGGAAGACGAGATACCACAGGAGATGTGAATACTGTAGGTAACCATTTAGAAGACAAAGAATGAAGGATCCCTTCCTTGCCACTAATTTTCTTTAAGAACAGTTTTTAATGTCCTTTAATTTTTTTCACAGTTTATGGGTCTGCTTACCTTCCTTCCTCAGATGTTTAACTGGTAAGGTGGCAAATTTAGTCCTTCCTCAGTTTTATAGGGAGGCTTTGATAGGTTTTTTATTATTGTTATTTTCCAAAAGAAGTATGTTTGTGGCTATTTATTAGGGCTAGGGTTTTATGACTTTAGTTAGATATGAGGTTGTTAAAATTAAAGTGTGTGGTGATGAAAAAAATAGAAATATGCATTTACCCTATAGCAAATGCAAGAAACCTTATTACAATTAGAATAAATTCTAAAACTTACATGAGAATGTTGTATTAAAGGCCCCCATTTTAATTCATAAGAATTTCTATAGGAATTACCTTTTGCAGGATGATCAAACCCTCTATATCTATTTAAGGGAACATTTGACAGATATTCTAATACATTAGCAAACACTTTTCTAGCATCTTTTTTACTGGGTCCTTTTATGTTTTACATCTTGGAGCTGCTGAAATCCCATTTTTGAATTTATTGAGTTACATTTCTTGCCTGTTTTCAAGGCTTTTTTTTCCAGTAACAAAGTTCTTGAAAAGAGAGAAAGTGAGTGAGTGAGTGAGTGAGTGAGTGAGAGAGAGAGAGAGAGAGAGAGAGAGAGAGAGAGAGAGAGAGAGAGAGAGAGAGAGAGAATGATAAAGATGCTTTTAAAATTCAAATAGATGCTATTCTTATTGGTTGGAACAGTTATGAAAATCAAGCACACAAAAAATCCCCAGAACAGTTCTTTGACCTTTTTGAAAGTGCATTATAATTATTGAATCCCAAAATACAAAGACATAGGGGCCGAATTATCAAGCTCCAAATGGGGCTTGATGTCCCTGTTTCCCGCGTGAGCCTTCAGGCTCGCCGGAAACAGCAGTAATGAAGCAGTTTTTTTTGCAGTTTTTTTTGCTGTAGGTTTTGTAGCATCAAACATAGTCTAGAGTTCTCCCTGCCAATGTCCCACTATAGCCATAAACTCATATTTAGACTCAGGGACATATAATCCTGATAATGGAAAGCAATTATTCATATCAAGGCCGTTTCTAGAGAATCTGGCTCCCAGGGCAAGATTCCAAAATGCGCCTCCCTCACAGATTCTAAAGTTCCCCTCCTAGAGGTCATCTCCAAAGCAGCAGTGCACTACTGGGACCTAGCTGAACACATCTGGTGAGCAAACGACAAGAGACAAATGTGCATTGCTGTTGCTAAGGATATGTACATATGCTTTTCAACAATAGATACCAAGAGAACAAGAATAATAGAATTGTCTTAAAATTTGATGGTGTATCCTGAATTATGAAAGTTTAATTTTGACTTTCCTATCCCTTTAAATATGTCCTTTTTTCTACTACAATGTTTTTTCCAAATATATTATTATCTAAAATTGCCATTATATTTATACTTTTCTTATAGCTATGCATATTTATTTATTAATATCAAGTATCATATCAATCCCTTTAAATTCTTATCCAAAATGTATCTACAAAACTTCCAATAGACTTTAAAGTTGAACTTTGCAGAAAAGTCATCAGGTAAGATTTTCTAAAGGATTGTAATATGACACTGGGTGTATTTTAACATATTTAGGGGTCTATTACAATTATTTAGAAACGTTATAACAATTTTTTTTTTACAAAACTCACTATTAAAGTCTATGGGATTTTTTCACATAAATAATTTGATAAAGAACTGTTATAGCTGTTTATTTTTCAAATATAACAACAAATATACTATACACACAGACAGCAACATGCACACACAGGCAGTAATAGACAGAGACATGCACACACAGGCAGTAATAGACAGAGACATGCACACACAGGCAGTAATAGACAGAGACATGCACACACAGGCAGTAATAGACAGAGACATGCACACACAGGCAGTAATAGACAGAGACATGCACTCACAGGCAGTAATAGACAGAGACATGCACTCACAGGCAGTAATAGACATCGACATGCACTCACAGACAGTAATAGACAGCGACATGCACTCACAGACAGTAATAGACAGAGATATGCACTCACAGACTGTAATAGACAGAGACATTCACACACAAGCAGTAATAGACATAGACATGCACACACAGGCAGTAATAGACAGAGACATGCACACATAGGCAATAATAGACAGAGACATGCACACACAGGCTGTAATAGACATCGACATGTACACACAGGCAGTAATAGACAGAGACATGCAGTCACAGGCAGTAATAGAAAGACATGTACACACAGGTAGTAATAGACAGAGACATGCACACAAAGGCAGTAATAGACAGACATGCACACACAGACAATAATAAACAAATACATGCATACACAGGCAGTAATATTCAGATATATGCACACACAGGCAGGGATAGATAAGAGATACACACACACAGGCAATAATAGACAGATACATGCACACACAGGCAGTATTAGGCCGGTACATGCACACACAGGCAGGGATAGATAGGCATACACAAACAGGCAGTAATAGGCAGATACATGCACACACAGGCAGTAATAGGCAAATACATGCACACACAGGCAGGGATCAGGGGCGTATTACCGCCTAGGCAGACAAGGCACATGCCTAGGGCGGCAGCTTGGGAGCTCTCTTCCCCAGACACAGCTGGTGTTCTGTCAGTGGCAGTAATAAAACAGTACCCCGGAAGGGAGAGACTAGCCCCCAGCGCACAGCAACCACACACCACGAGCACACCTCCCAACTGTCCGGCTGAGTCATCCCATCACTAGCGCACAAGTGTTGCGCACATCACTTTTATTTATTTTTTCAACGGCTTAGTGTCAGTAGGACTGTAGGAGCCGGAAGTGGAATAGAGCTCTAATAACTGCGCTATAAAATGTTGTAAACGCGCAACCCAGATTGACTGAGCTCTAAGCAGTTGCTATTGGGCTTTCAGTGCTGAGACTGTGCTGTTTCAGTTAGGACCGGTAGTTTAACGATGGGACCACGTGGGTCCAACGCGGATCTAGGCGTCTGCGGCACTGTGACTTGACATGGTGAGTTCTTGCATACTTAGTCATATTTTGCTTGCTAGATTATATCACATCATCAAATGACATAGCTGTCACACCTTTCTCTATGTAATTGGATTTTTTTAGCCCATGCAGCATTTTCATCACTGTGTCAATGCGCACTGAGGTTTATGGCATCATTTTTCAGAGTGTCAGTTTGGTGTTCATATGTATTGTCACCATTGGGCACGTTTTCTATTTCTGGCACCCATTTGTGATATTATTATTGTGGCTGTGCTTATCTTGAGTCTGATTCCTGTTACCACTTTTTTTTACTGACCCTGCTTTTTGATTTTTTTTTTAACTCTTCTGACCTCCTATGTATGACCTCTAGCTTGACTTGCCTTCCCAGCTAGTGCTGACCTTTGGCTTGCCCCTTACGGCTCTTTGGATCCTTACTCTGGAATATTTGCCTGATTGGCTTTGACACAACTTATTGACCATCCTTCTGAATCACTTTTTACATTACATCCTGTGTTCTATACGGATAGTTGTTTATATCAATCACTTTTCAGCCACTGGATCAATACCTGGACATTCTTTTACACCACTGTCTGACAATGGTAAATGCTTGTTTTATAGGTCTAAATGTCATAGTAAACTACTGATATATTACTTCATATATAGGTTAAAAATGGTGCAAGACTATATACAGTGTGTATATATATATATATATATATATATATATATATATATATATATATATATATGACCTGGGTATATGCAAGTTCATTGCAAGTCCTGGTGAACATTTCCAACAATAGTCACAATACCCTGACCAAAAAGTATTATGGCCAAAAAACAGCCTAAAACCTAGGGGGGTGGGGGCAGCAGAATTTTAAGTGCCTAGGGCAGCAAAAAAACTAAATATGCCACTGGCAAGGATAGATAATCATACACACACAGGCAGTAATAGGCAAATACATGCACACACAGGCAGGGATAGATAATCATACACACACACACACAGGCAGGCAGTAATAGGCAAATACATGCACACACAGGCAGGGATAGATAATCATACACATACACACACAGGCAGTAATAGGCAGATACATGCACACACATGCAGTAATAGGCAGATACATGCACACACAGGCAGTAATAGCCAGATACATGCACACACAGGCAGGGATAGGCATACACACACACACACACACCCTCAGGCAGTAATAGCCAGATACATGCACACAAAAGGCAGGGATAGGCATACACACACACACTCAGGCAGTAATAGCAGACACAAGCACTTACAGGTGAGTTTGTGAAAACTTGTCATTGTCATTTTGGAGTAAATGACACATACACACACCCATCACTATTAAGCATTTTTAAACAAAAAGTAAATAAATAATACAAACAAACAAAAAAAGTCATAATGTCAAAAAGATTTTTTTTTTATTCAACAGTCCTTAACAGAAAACCTGTTCCTCAGTATGTGGAAACCCAATTTTTATAAAGCACCTTTTTTAATTAGCTCAGTAAAACGAAAAAAAAAAAAATGTGTACATATTATGTAAAGACCATGAATAATTTGTCATATGCATAAAACATCACCTCTTTAGTGACACTGATCAGTGAGATAGGAGACTGCTTTCCTCAGGGTGATTCCTCTCCTTTTTACTTTCAGTTTTAGCTACAAGTACTTATCCGGCCTTTGTGATCTTGTTGCTCCATTAGCTTCCTTTTAAATATATATATATATATATATATATATATATATATATATATATATGTATATATTTTTTTTTTGTTTGTTTGTTTTAATGTATATGCTTGTGATCTATGTATTTTAACCTTTGCCATACCAGTAGTTTATCAAGCAAGCAGTAGTGTTTGATAAAACTACTGATATTTATTTCACATTACTTGTTAGTTATAGCAAGTTGTAATGTCTGTCTTAGCTCTCAGTGTGGGGTTAGGTGCTCAATATGACAGTCAGTCACAGCTCTCTTTACTCTGGGGGTAGACTGTGAGAGTGAGACAGTGGGAGGCTGGGAGCCAGGAATGAAACTTTTCCTAATAGCAGCAACTTAAGCAACTCTTTGCGCAGATCTGTCTGGCCGGGCATGGGGATAAAGGTGCAGCCAGTGCATAGCACTTTGGAATCAGATGATGCTGTCAAAGAATCAGAGTGTCACCTGTCTGCTGTCCGGATCACTGTAGCATGGAACCAGTCCTGTCTCTACATAAGCTTGCCTCTCACTGCAGCCGCTAGAAACGCCACACCCACTCACACTGACAGAGACAGATAAGACAGACTAGTGTGACAGGCTCAGGAAAAAGGAAACTGCTTCCTTCCATGCTCACTGCCTGTGTCTGACTTCCACCGCCCATTTCACTGGCGCACTGCCACTTTAACACAATAAAAAAAAATATCCCTATTGCACCCCGGGCCAAACCCCCCCTCGTTCTGTCTGCACCTAGAAATGGCCCTGATTCATATTAAAGAGAAGGTAAAGCATAATCATTCAAACTTTGTCAATGGAAAAAAAATTGACTTGGTACTTTGGAGTTGATGTCCTTCAAAACATTATAGTTAATCTGGCTCTGCTACACAGCACATTTTTTGCATATTTCATAAAGCTTCAAAAGGTATAAGCTAGCTGAGAATAGGCAGTGTTTTATGCAACTAGTTAAAAAAACAAAACATGTTTGGTTCATATTTTTTCATACACCATAGGTTTTCAGCAAGATGAAACAATTGAACATATTGATTAAGGGACTTTAGGTGTTAAAAAAATTTCTGCAATATTGCTGAAAATAATGAAAATGGGGGGGGGGCGTGGCTAGGAAGTGGCCAAATTATGAAGATCCCAGCTCCTTCCTGATACTTTTCACCTACAAGACTCAAAAGCCTTAAAAATCGCTGCTTTGATTCATGTCAAGATTGCACACTTTTGACTACTGGGACCTGAACTAGCCTTCTGTGATCCTAAGCCGTGGCCTGCACTTGAGATCTCAACACCCCCCCTCAGCCCTCTGGGTCAAGAAGCTCTGGTTCTGCTGAAAAGTGCCTCTTAAACTTAAGGCAAACATCAACAATAACAGATAGTAAATAACTTGAACTGAATGGAGATTCAGGAGTGCAGATTAACTATATGCCACAAATTGAGCTCCTACTACATGCTCGATTGAAGCACACTGTAAAGCCTGCAGAGTAAACAAGCTTCACGCTGATCTGGTTAAAATGGAGGCTGACACCATTATTCTACTACAGGACATGGAGGCAAGACTTAATACTCATTTTTGAAAGCTTTGGGAGGTGATCACTGAGGAGTGGAGATCATTGAGAGAAGCCTGCGAACCTCTGCTACGAGGGACAAAGCCTCCAGTCGAGCACACAGTGACCTACCGCTTGCCTCATAAGTGTGAGAACCCTCTGGTATTTGCCGCAGATCCGACAGATTTTGGAGACCTCAAACATAGCGCTCCTAACAAGAGGTCATTTCCTGGACAGCTTATACCTGCCTCACCAGAAAACAGAATGGCCTGGCACGACTCTGGTAGTCAATGGACTATCTGGGAAGAAAAGGCTACATTGTCAGAAACTTGAGCACACAGAGCGAGTACTCAAGCAGACAGCCTAGAGGTCCAGAGCTCCAGGGTGCTTCCAAGTGATACAGTTAATACTTCAGACAACTGCACCTCCTTACCGTCAACTGAGGGGATACTTGTCTGGTAAGTGCTGAGGAGCAGCCTATTGCTCTTGCAGGGAGTCAGTATTGAGAGTCAACACTATTTAACCCTTTTGACAACCAAAGCCATCTTGAGATACCCTGCAACAACACGGTCTCAAGCCAATTTACATACCCACTGGAAGACACTACCTTACCGCATCCAGCAAAAGGACACTGCATTTGAGCGAAACCGATCAGGGATCAGCTAGGATCTTATCTATGGCATCATAGAGCTAGATTTTATGACAGTCATGTACTAGAACTTACATCTGACTCCAGTAACTCATAATTCCAAAGGCTCTCCAATGTATTATCTCCTGGTGAACTAGAGCCAGATTAACATAAGTGGGTGCTTGTAAACATAGTTCTGTGTTATATCAAGGCAGGTTGCTTCTAGTATCCCTGCATCACTCTTGTATTCTGTTTGGCGATAAGAGATACAATAAACTTGAACCATATAGCAGACACTATTCTCCTTCTAGAATGTATGTTCTGATTCACAGTTGCTTAGTTGCTATTTAAAGGGTTTACTTTTAATGCATGTAATTAAGATGCAAATTGTTGTTGAGACACTACCTTAGAGAATAGCACCCATTGCTATAACTGAGATATAGTTCTTACCACTGACACTGAGCCCCCTACTCTCGTTTAACATCTAGCTTTGCTGGGACGGTGCGGCATAGTATAAATTAAGATTGGGAGAGTTATTGAGAACTAGCTGGTGTTTAGTAACTGTGAAGAGCCACTTACCTCAATATGTAGCTCCCTGTTCTGTGGAGCCAAAATGCCATGGGAACATTATCCCTATTAAATTGTTCAAAGTATGAACATACTGCTTTGTAACAAGTTAGAGATTTTTCTTAAGAGAATGTGTCAGTACCTGACTTGTTATCGGGATAATATGCCTTAGGACCTACAGCGTAACTACTTTACACTCTAGAGCAATTTGGTGTTTCAAATACTAGAGTCATAGATACTTGTTACATCAAAATCACCCATGCCCAATAGTATACAGATTGCCCCCTACAACAGCCTTTGGTAACTATAAGCCTTACAAAAAGTTCAATGATAATTCCCATAGTCCTGATATTTTTGGCTCTGTTAAAGGGACACTGAACCCACATTTTTTCTTTCGTGATTCAGATAGAGCATGAAATTTTAAGCAACTTTCTAATTTACTCCTATTATCAAATTTTCTTTATTCTCTTGGTATCTTTATTTGAAATGCAAGAATCTAAGTTTAGATGCCGGCCCATTTTTGGTGAACAACCTGGGTTGTCCTTGCTGATTGGTGGATGAATTCATCCACCAATAAAAATTGCTGTCCAGAGTTCTGAACTAAGAAAAAAGCTTAGATGTCTTCTTTTTCAAATAAAGATAGCAAGAGAATGAAGAAAAATGATAATAGGAGTAAATTAGAAAGTTGCTTAAAAATGCATTCTCTATCTGAATCACAAAAGAAAAAATTTGGGTTCAGTGTCCCTTTAAGGCTAACAACATATATGTAGTACTAAGTGTCATCTATAAGCTAACCATACAATCCTCAAAGTCCTAGCAATATTATCCGATTCTAGACAGCAGTAGAGTCTCTTTATAACCACATGTATAGCAAGCCAAATATGTTATAACGCTTAACATGAATAAAAGTATTCTATTGCCTTAAGTTACCAGTTTTCCTCCCTAAGGTTTTTGACACTTATTGGGGCACACGAGTTGCCATCTATAGTTTAGGAGCAATCTATAAAAATATTTAAAATGAGGTTCCAGTTCCCTAGGTTCTTTCATAGAAGTCTATTGCTCATTTGTGGATCATTTATAACTGTAGAGGCTATGTAGTATCATATTGTCTATTAATGGTATTTAACTACTCAACATCTACAAACCCTATATGAACATACTAGGGCCAACCCTCTGTACTGCAATTTGTGTACTTAAATTTACTATAGTATACTTGGTTACATATTATTTGTTAACTCTCTATATGTGTGAAAGGATGTTCTAGATGTATTATATAACAACCTCAAAAAATTATGGGAAAATTATGGGAAAAAATAAACAAAACAAACAATTGTTTTTTAAAATATATTTCAAAATGTAAGAACTTGGGTAGTTTATTTTATTTATATGCATATTCAATAATAACCAGGAATTTAATTGCTTATTGTTCAATTGCTGTAACATATGATTTATAGACTAGCATGATCACTTTCAATGAAAAACAAATATTTTCTGTAATGTCTGACAACTGACAAAAGCAAATATTGTCATTACAACTGAATAAATCAGTAAAACAATGGTAATGCTTTGTAATTATAATTTAACTATCACTTCCCAACTTGTAAGTTGTATTAAGGTATTTTCTCATAGGTTTGTGATATGCTAAACGTTCATTTATAGATAATCCACAGAAGACTTAGACAGAAAAATATATCTACTCTGTTCATCCCATGATTTGTGGCCTTGTAGAACAAATTATTCAAGCAGTTATAATAATTCAAAGGAGAGGTTTCCGCATATGACATATGCTACAGTAATTAAAAATGAAGTTATTATCAGTGCACCCTCATTAGCGTAAACACAGCTGATTAATTAGACCATTGCAATTTTATCTTGAACACAAACCCAGACAAAAATATGGCTTCACAGTTAAGAAATATTTGGTGTGCCAATTAGTCAAAAAAAGATCAAATTAAGCAAAATCTAGCTATCCTTGGTACCTAATACGAATTCAAGGAGGATTAATGGTTTAATTGAGTATCAACTGGTTCCATTAAGCAAACTGCATATCTTGCTTACCCCTTTAAATATTATAAAGTAAAGAGTATTACAATTATTTTCAAAAATCACTTTAAGACCCAGAAGGATTTCTTATTCCATAATTTATGTAAAATAATGTTGTTCTTAATAGTATTATCATCACATTACCAGGGCAATCTAGACCAATAGTAATATTAAAGCTAAATGAATCATGTATCAAAATAACATGTGATGTAAAATGTTGGGCACATATTCAATGGCACAAGCATTCTTATAACAGTATTATCTACATGACCATATTTACACTGTGTATTTATTAGTTTAATATATTTCTACATATGAAAAACAGAATTATCAATGTCTATGGGAACTTTTGCCCTTCATCTTTAATACAACTATGCAACAACTTCTTTATTTTAATGAGATATTCCCTGCAGAAACAATGCATGAAAATATCAGCAAGGAGTAAGCAATGACAGGTAAAAGTAACATATCAACATGTAAAATGACAGATCTTCTCCAGCAGGAGGCTGAGAATATTTAATAAGGCAAACCATTCCAGTTGTCATTGGTGTTATTAGCTATTCCCTCTCTTCTAGCTTAAGCATCAAGCAAGTAATGTTACCATGCAGTAATAGAACAAGATACTCACTCTGTAAACAGTCAGCATTAAGGAGGTCTTGGCATTTTTCATGGCATTTGACACCACATTCTGTGCACCTCATGCCCTGTCTTGCTATGCCCCATAGGAGACCTTCACATTCATAGCAATATGTGGGGGTTGTTGCAGTCCATACTTCAAAGTTGTGAGGAGTGGTTGACGATATGGGGTAAATGAGTGCCTGCAACGTCTTTTTAAAGACATGCACTTTCTATTGAGCAAAATGTGAAACAGATATTAAAAAGTTACTTTATATATGCAATGACTATTGTCTATAATAATTTACATCTTTAGGTAACAAAAAGAAGACAGCTATGTGCATGATTAAAATAAATATTTCTTGACAAAGAAATTAAGCTTGGTGCTCAACCGTTGCTTAAAATGTAAACATGCAATATAGATGATGATAGATACGATTTGACATGATATGATAGACAGACAGACAGATGTTTGTGTGTACAGTTTTAATACAATATTGCAACATACTTTTTTCTTTAAAGTAAACAGGGAAATATATATATATATATTTTAAGCAAAACAGTTATTACTCATTGTACAATGTTAGAATGCATAGCATGGAAACGTATAGTTTGTCATGAATTTAGATGACTGTTTGAAGCAGTTTATTTTACAGCATGTGTAATAGTCAATGGCTGAAAAAGTACTTGCCAGTTCCTCGTTGTGCACAGATGTTCTGATAACCATTGCTAGAGATATTCCCGCTTTCCGTGCTGCCAAAGTCTAAGAAAAAGCATTAAGTGTCAGAACTGGTGACATTATTGCTAAACACATCTACATTGAAATGGAAAGAAACAGATTGCTATGTACAGGCAAGATCTAATTTACCATAACACTTGAACATCTTGGCACACACATATTTTCATACTGTATAGTGTACATATAATATTCAGACATTTGCCTACAAATAGGAAAAAATATTTCCCTAACAACTCTCATTTGCATAGTAAATCCCCACATTGTTTTTTTACTACATGATGGAACTGGCTGTATGTATGCTGCAAGTTGATACAATTATGTTTGTTTAGGACAATCTGCACTGCCTGATAAATGGGGTATGCAGTACAATTTGATCTTGTATATAACCAACAAAATATAATTAAAGAAAAACTATGGGGAATAGCATGATAAATTTGATTTATTATCAGAAATCACAGAATATCATTATTTCCACGGCGTCCTCAATTACTGTTGGGAATATCACTCCTGGCCAGCAGAAAGAGGCAAAGAGCACCACAGCCAAGCTGTTAAGTATCACTCCCCTTCCCACAAACCCTAGTCATTCGACCAAAGGTAAATGGGGAAATAAAAGAACACAAGGTGTAGAGGTGCCTGAGGTTAGTAAAACAAACAAACAACTGTCTTAGATAAAAAAAGGTTGGGGCCGTGGACTTACCATACCCGGAAAAAAATAAATTTATCAGCATACATTTTGTTTTCTTTCCTAAGACATGGTGAGTCCACGACATCCCTAATTACTGTTGGCAATCAATACCCAAGCTAGAGTACACAGAGGACTAGGGAGGGACAAGACAGGTAGACCTAAACAGAAGGCACCACCACTTTTTTTTCCTAAAGAAGCCCCAGCCGAGGCAAAAGCATCAAATTTGGAAAAAGTATGCAGAGAAGACCAAGTTGCTACCCTGCAAATCTGTTCCACAGAAGCTTCATTTTTGAAAGCCCAAGAAGAAGATACAGCCCTAGTAGAATGAGCTGTAAATCTCTCCGGAGGCTGCTGTCCAGCAGTCTCATAAGCCAAAATAATTATAATTCTCAACCAGATAGAAGGAGAAGTAGCAGTAGCTTTCTGACCTTTATGTTCAGGGTGCTGACCGACAAACCCTTCTCCAGACCTTCCTAGAGAAAAGACAAAATCCTAGGAATCCTGACCCTACTCCAATAGTAGCCCTTGGATTCACACCAATAAAGATATTTACGTTATATCTTATGGTAAATCTTCCTAGTGACAGACTTGTGAGCCTGAATGATGGTCTAAATGATTGACTCAGAAAACCCATGCTTAGACAGAACTAAGCGTTCAATCTCCAAGCAGTCAGCTTCAGAGAAATGAGATTTGGATGAGGGAAGGGACCGTGAAGGCAGTCTCCAAGGTGGAAGAGACATTTCCACTTGGTCAACATACCAGATCTTGCAAGGCCACGCAGGAGCTATTAGAATCACAGATGCTCCCTCCTGTTTGATACGAGCAATGACTCGTGGAAGGAGAGCAAACGGAGGAAACAGGTATGCAAGCCTGAAGTCCCAAGGGACCGCCAGCACATCTATCAGAGTGGCCTGTGAATCCCTTGATCTCAAACCGTTCCTCGGGAGCTTGGCATTCTGCCGAGACACCATCAGATCCAGCAACCCCCATCTGAGGGTCAAGCTGGAGAGCACCTTAGGATGGAGCTCCCACTTCCCGGGATGAAAGGTCTGTCTGCTCAGAAAATCCGCTTACCAGTTGTCCACTCCTGGAATGTGAATGGCAGATATTATTATTATTATCGGTTATTTGTAAAGCACCAACAGATTCCGCAGCGCTAATAGACAGCAACTGTGAGCTTCCGCCCACTGAATAATCCGAGACACCTCTTTCATGGCCAAGGAACTCTAAGTTCCTCCTTGGTGGTTGATGTAAGCCACTGAGGTTATGGTGTCCGACTGGAACCAGATAAACCGGGCTAAGGACAACTGAGGCCAAGCCATCAGAGCATTGAAAATCACTCTCAACTCCAAGATATTTATGGGGAAGCAGACTCCTCCTGAGTCCAGAGTCCCTGCGCCTTTAACGAGTCCCAGACTGCACCCAAGCCCAGCAGGCTGGCGTCTGTGATCACAATCACCCAGGAAGGTCTCCAAAAGCATGTTCCCTGAGAGATATGTTCCTGGGAAAGCCACCACGGAAGAGAGTCTCTTCTTGACTGATCTATATCTATCCTCTGAGACAGATCTGCATAGTCCCTGTTCCATTGCCTGAGCATGCACAATTGCAGAGCTCTCAGATGGAATCGAGTAAAGGGCATTATGTCCATGGTAGCTACAATCAGACCAATTACCTCTATACATTGAGCCACTAATGGCCGAACAGTAGACTGTAGAGAGAGGCAGGAAGAAATAATTTTGGCTTTTCTCGCCTCCGTCAGAAATATTTTCCTCTATAGGGAATCTATTATGGTCCCTAAGAAAACTACCCTTGTAGCTGGAACAAAGGAACTCTTTTCCAGATTCACTTTCCATCCATGGGAACGTGGAAAAGACAACAAGATCTCTGTGTGAGATTTTGCTTTTTAAAAAGATGGCGCCTGAAACAAAATGTCGTCCAGATAGGGCGCCACAGCAATTCCCAGAGACCGAATCGCTGCCAAGAGAGCCCCCAGAACCTTTGAGAAAATTCTGGGAGCTGTGGCAAGGCCAAATGGAAGAGCCAAAAACTGAAAGTGTGTGTCTAGAAAAGCAAATCTCAGAAATTTGTGATGATACCTGTGAATGGGAAAATGAAGGTACACATCCTTTAGGTCTATGGTCGTCATGAACTGACCTTTGTCCACTAAAGGAAGAATGGAACGTACAGTTTCCATCTTGAAGGATGGCACTCTGAGAAACTTGTTTAGACACTTTAGATCTAGATCTAGAATAGGTCGCAAAGTTCCCTCTTTTTTGGGAACCACAAACAGATTGGAATAGAAACCTAGACCCTGTTCCTGTACTGGAACAGGAACTATCACTCCCAGGAAGGAAAGTTTATGTACACATTTCAAGAATGCCTCTCTTTTTATCTGGTCTGCAGATAATCTTGAGAGGTGGAATCTGCCCCTGGGAGGGAAGGTCTTGAATTCTAATTTGTAACCTTGGGATACTATGTCCACCACCCAAGGATCTGGGATATCTTGTATGCATGCTTGAAAGAACTGAGAAAGTCTGCCCCCCACTTGATCCGATCCCGGATCGGGGGCAACCCCTTCATGCTGATTTGGATTCAGCAGCAGGCTTCTTTGATTGCTTTCCCTTGTTCCAAGACTGATTTGGTTTCCAAGAAGGCTTGGACTGTTCCTGCTTGGAAGAGGAAGTGGAAGACTTACCTCTGAAATTACGAAAGGAAGAAAAAACTTAAATTATGCTTACCTGATCATTTTCTTTTCTTCTGTACAGGGAGAGTCCACAGCTGCATTCATTACTTTTGGGAAATACAGAACCTGGTCACCAGGAGGAGGCAAAGACACCCCAGCCAAAGACTTAAATACCTCCCCCACTTCCCTCATCCCCCAGTCATTCTGCCAAGGGAACAAGGAACAGTAGGAGAAATTTCAGGGTGAAAAAAGGTGCCAGAAGAACTAATAAAAAATAATTTAAGGCCACCCCACAGAAAAAACAGGCGGGGAGCTGTGGACTCTCCCCATACAGAAGAAAAGAAAATGATCAGGTAAGCATAATTTAAGTTTTTCTTTTTAAAATGGGGAGAGTCCACAGCTGCATTCATTACTTTTGGGAAACCAATACCCAAGCTTATAGAGGACACTGAATGCAAACGGGCAGGAACAAAAAAGCAGCCCATTCTGATGGCACCACAGACGGACACAAACCGGATTCCTGATAAAAAAACTACTTCAACAGAAGCAGGAAGAACAAAAATATGGAAAGAGGACAAAGTAACTGCCCATCAACTAGAACCATAAGGGTCCCAGTTAGAGATCACTCTGAAATTCTGGACTCCACTGAGCACAAAAACCTCTGAGGAGTCAAAAGTCCCACTCTCTAGCAGCACACAAAAGAAAACCTCTCCATGATCAATGGCAAGGGAAACAACAAACTCCCACACCACATGCTCCCTAACTGAAAGAAAGGAAGAATCAGATAAGAAGGTCAGAAAGAACCTCCAGAAACAATCTGCGAAGATTTAAGGACAAAACAGAGAGAGAAGCCCCTAGTATAACTCAAAAAAGAGCACCTACCAGGCTGCAAGAGGACAAAATCCCCTGGAGAATACTCTACCAATGGAGGAGAGCAAAGAAAGGAAAAATTCCAGACCACCTCCTACATGGAACCAAAGGAACCAATGTAAAACCTTAATCAGTACCAAAGTCCCAGAAGGACAAAAGGTAGAAGAAGACTACCTTACCATAGACAGCTAAGTAGCACAGAGAAAGTGAACACCCGTAGGTCAGGAAAAACCCCTGAGAGCAGAACAGGAACAGAATAATAACATCCGTTTACGCCACAAACAAAAGTTGCAGCCTTCCATCGGATAGGCAGTCAGACTAAACGTCAAACCATAGTAACTAGCCAACCGAGTAGGTAGCAAACTTGCACCAGGATATTCCTGAAATGGAACAAGAAAAAAATCTCAGAAAGCAGGGCTGACCAACTCCCCCCCTACTAGAAAGCGGGGTAAGGGAGGACAACACCCTGACCAATAAAGAAGAACCAACTACCCGCTAAAGGAAGGTTCCCAAACCAACTGCAAGGCCTCCCAACCTAAGGAAGGATCACTCAGGAGACATGATATGTGGTCGATGCCCAAACAGAGCAGTCAGAGTTCCTGACCCCTACTCCAATCGAACAGTCCCATCACTGTCAATGTCCCAAAAGACAAGAGAGATTAAAAAATCCCAGCATTGACAAGGCCCAGAGATCAGATAATGAATCTCCAGCCATGAGTTCCTAAGGAAAAGAAGCAGGAAAGAGGCAACGAAACCCAGAGAGACTAACTCGGGATCCAGGATACCTATCCTCATTATCTCTCAGAAACCCGAAGGGAGGGTACACTGCAGACAAGAGAAACCCTCGACCCACTGAACTCCTAGAGTCAGATGAGGAAAACTACCTCAGGAGGAGCCAACTGGATAGGCACAGTAGACCAGATCCTTCCAAATTGAAGGAAAACGGAAAAAATCCAGGAATATTCCAGTAAAGAAATTCCCAGGAAAAACTTCCTCCATCTCTCCAGAAGACAGAAAAAGAGCTGCACCAATAGGACAAGGAGATTTCCCCAGACCGGGAAAACAAGCCTGCTATTGAATGGAAAAACAGATTAAACAAAATGCCAAGTCAAAGACAAGGACTAGGTTAATAAAAACGGACCCCCAAAATCACGTGCCGGATCAAAACCAAAAACCAAAAACCTTGCAGAACAACCACAAAGTTACCTTCTGGAAATGTAATTTGCACAAAAGTGGATGCATGCCATACCCCCATGGGGTCTTGAACTCTGATCTCTCATGATTTATCCCAGTGGCTGTCCACTCTGCCCAAAATGGCTTCTAAGATAACACCCACAAAGTCCAAAGACAAAGGAAGGACCCAAAAAAAATCAGTACTCCATGATTGAGAGAATATGACAATCTCTTAAGATCCAGTCTGTATCAACTCTGGGAAACCTATAGCTCAAGGAATTAACAAATGAACGAGCATCCTAAAACTCCTATCGGGTGACAGCAAGAGAGACTGCATAACAATACCCCAGATCCCCAAGTATATAGGATCAAAAGGAGGATACTGCAAGGAAAAAAAAACGGTCCCCAATAACCGGGTCTTACTCAACCAGATGACCGAAAGTCCTACCCCAAAAGGCAAGGGGAAGCGAAAAGTGCAGAAATCCTCAAAAAAGAGGAGAGAAACACTGGCGAAGGAGGTCTGAAAATTGGACACTTCAATCCACAAGGAGTACGAATAGGGGTGAAAAATTTCCCCCTATAACAGGTACAGGAGATCTCCATGCCATCATCTGATCCCACTCGGAAGGGAGAACTCTGTAGTTCCTGAGGTCCTTTGGACAGGAGCTAAATATACTGCCATAGCAGAATTTGTAATCCCAGCAAACCACGTAAACTTATGCAGGGACAAAAACACCTAGTATCGAGAGCGACCAAACATAGGACGCCCCACCAAGAATAAAATAAACTAGGACTAGCCTGATATCTAGGATAGAAGGGCCTCCTCTAACTTGTAGAAACAAGAAAACAACCTCTTAACAATAAGTAAGCAACTTAGTACCCAACCAGGACCAGCGTGATGTGCAGGATACAACCAAACTGTTCAAGGGCCAGCTGAAAGTTCCTAGCAGGGCTAGACTAAAACAGACAAACGACAGGCAAATAAGCTCTGAGGCATACCCAGAAGGCAATAATTAAATCCCAAATGATCAGGGTGATGAGGAACAACACTGAAACAACGAACCGGGAACTCCAGCTTGACATGATGACCAATAAGTTTCTACAACGGGGCTATAAAATCGGCTTCATAGAAAAGGTGAGACAGGAGGTCACATCCCAAGAGGGACGACAGGATACCCAACCGCATGACAAGAAGAAGGCCAGGATGGTTTTCACTACCACCTACAATAAAGGGAAGAGGGTATTGGCTGAGACCATCAGAAATAGATGGGAGATCCTTGGAACAGATATAACACTCCTGTTTGGGCAAATGGACCCCCCAATTATGGGCTACAGGCGTGGAAGAAGCCTGAGGGACTTATTAATGTCTACAGACCCACAACATTGTTATAAGAAGCAACAGTGGTTTAAGACCAAAAAATCTGGTTGCTATAGATGCACGAGTTGCACCACCTGTAATGGCATGATTCCCTGAAAGATCTTCTGAAACCCCCATACCACTCATAAATACTCCATAAGACATTTCATCACATGCATGACAAGCCACGTGATATACTTGCTCAGCTGTTGTTGTGGGCAATATTACATTGGTAAGATGATTGACAACGTACGGCTAAGGATGGCCAATCATCACTCAGCAATTGGCCATAATAAGAGAGTGTCTGATCAACATGTAGCAAGACATTTTTTACAGGCCAAACAAAGTTACGGATCTAAGGTTTATCCTTATCGACCATGTTCCCCCCTAAAATGGGGAGGTGACCGTGACAGAAAACTTCTCCAGATGGAATCAAGATGGATATACCGACTGGGTACCCTACATCCAAGAGGCCTGAATATGTCAAATGACTGACACTGCTACCTTTAATCACTGTGGAATGGGTGAGTGACCAAGATACACCAAATGTCATATTAGGTTCTGGATTCCTTGACCAGTGGGGGGTCACATGCGATAGTGAGACGCTCACTAGGTTAGGCCAGTCTAATATTATGCTCTGGGATCCCTGACCAGTGGGGGTCACATGTGATAGTGGGATCCTCACTAGGTTGGGCCAGTTCAAGCATTGATGCACATACAAAAGGTTATTTGGTACACCCAGACTTTGTTTCCATAGTAGGAGGATTTTGGCACAACCCCAAGGCTGTTGGTTAGGGTACCCCATTATAGCATTTAAACTATGGCATATCTATGACATAGCCTTCATGGACTATGAATCACTAGGGTGAAGAACTATACATTGGGATCCTACCATGTAAACTCCTAGACATTCACGGGACGTATAAAATATTTTAATATGTTTAAATAGTACTCTGCCATATGCATGATCATTTTTTTTTGTAGTTTCTTTAAATAATTTATAAATAATTTATGTTTGTATTTAATGTCCCTTTAAACCTGTCTTTTGTTTTGTTAAATAAAAATATAAAAATGTTTAAAGATACTCCAATTACTAATGGAAAAGGTTTAAGCCAGCAGACATTACAGTGCATTAGGGAACAGTAAGGACACATTAGGGAAGATAACAGGCAATTTTCATAATGTATTACCACAAATAATGCATTAACATATTTTAAATGAATATATCTTGTTTGTCTCTAATTTGCTCTGTGGCAGCTTGAAACTGTCATTACGCAATTGCTCTTGGTGCATATTTGTATGTACAGTATTAGAGAGGCTGAAAAAAACTTACATGTTATATACAAAGCCAATAAAAATAGATCTAAAACACTGCTTTTATGTTTAGACCTTAAAAAATCCTTAAATTATTTGCCCAGAAAATATGGACAAATTTAAAAATGAAGTTCCAGACCAAATTAAAAAGTGGACATATTTATGATACCCTATATTAACCATCCTAAAACAAATATTAGTTTATAACTGATTTTAAATGTGGAAATGCTAGTCTGCTTGTTAAAGGGCCATAATACCCAAATGGTTAAACACTTGAAAGTGATGCAGCATAGCTGTAAAAAGCTGACTAGAAAATATCTCCTGAACATCTCTATGTAAAAAAGAAAGATATTTTACCTCAAAAGTTCCTCAGTAGCCACCTCCCATTGTAAAGGATTTCTAAGCAGCATTTTAGTATGTCTGTCCTAGGACAGCTGAAAGGATGAGCCTCGTGAACTCTCATATTATTTCACCAATCAGGTAAAGGAAGCTTACTATGAAATCTCATGAGAGTTAAGTCAAATCTCATGAGATCACAGTAAGTGTTCATGACCTCAGCACTGCTGATGCTGATTGGCTGCTGTTCATTTCTTCATTTTTTTTTTATTTTTACCTGCAGCTGGGAGCAGGTGAAGTATAACATTTTACACAGAACTTACTCTGCTGAGCTGAGGAGATTGTGAGGTAAAATATCTTCCTTTTTTACATAGAGATGCTCAGGTGATATTTTCCTGTCAGCTTTTTACAGTTATACTGCATCAGTTTCAAATGATTTAGCATATGAGTATTATGTCCCTTTAAGTAAACAGTTAAAAATAAAAAAAGATTCCAGTTTTTGTTGCAGGTGTGTAATTCAGTTAGATGGATTATAACAAAAACTGTATTGTGTTTATTAAAGTGAACTATTTTAAGAAAAAGAGTTTACACTGAAGCAGTTTATTTTTAATTTGAAACCAACGGGATATGCATAACTGGTTTGTGGGATAGAAGCTTATTGGCTTATTATTGGCTTATTAGTGAACTACAAGCATAAAAAGTGTTAATCAGGAAAATGTACTAAAAAACAAAAAACAAGACTTGTAATATATTTTAAAATCTATTTTTTCAATTGAGGAAGCAGTCTGGGCATCATTATGACATTATCAAGATCATGGGTATCTACATCATTTTTCCAGGTTGGTGGGAAAAGTGAAAATGTGTCCCATTTATAACAGATAAATGCTAACCTAAATAACTGGATATCAAGAGCAAAAGTCCCTGCCTCCCAACACAGCCCCATAGGTGCATGATTCATATATTTTATGTATCTGTTGGTTGCTCTATAACCTTCACTATAAAAATGTTCACCTATATAAAAAAAATGAATACTATTGTGTAGAACTGAATGCTTATTTCAGTTCAGAAGAATACAAATTTGTGTCACTGACAGTGGTAAATACAGCACTTTATTCATTGGTTTAAAGTTAGCTCTACAATGACCCTTAAGTTTGAATCATATTGAATCATCATAACATTTTTCACAAATCTTGAGAGTGTTTTATCTTTACTCCTCTCACAGGTACATGACTCAAATGTATCTGTTATATGAATAATTGACAAAAAAAAAGCTGTTAATTCTATTTGTCAGGTATAAATATGTGTTTAGTATTCTGTGCAGAACACGTTACATTTCTAAACTGGCATGTGACTTTCCAATTAAACAAATATTTATTTTTATCTTAGTCAGACACTTTATTCAGTGCTTCCTATAGTTTATTTGGAGCAACATTAATAAATAACTCAATGTTATTTTTTTAATTTATGCCATTATAAGAATTATATTCATAACTTTTCTATGACTTTCACACAAGGGCTTCCTTTCCATCTGGTGAACTGGAAGTTAAAGGGGAATTAAACTCTTTCAGACTGCAATATAAAATGCTTGATTATACATAGTAAAAAACTATGATGTAAAATATACTTTATTACTTATTTTGCCCCTTTTCCTATTATTTAACTGTGAATATTGTGGCTTTCCAGTTCTGAGAATAGGAAGTGCAGAGAACAACATAAACACCCTGTCACCTATTACATCAGGTAAAGAATTTACTAAAAAGTTCTGTTGAGACTGCAGAGCAAAGAATATATATAGACAGTTGAAATTCCTGTCAACAATTGTAGTGAAAGTTTATCTTATGATGTAGTTTCTTCTATCACTAATCGGAAGAAAAAGCTAATGATGAGAACTCCAACTTACACTGTTTTACAAACACTTTATATTGTTCACATTATTATGAAAAAAACAGGGTAACATAATATAGTAAAATAATGTAATGAATAGAAAAAGAGAACAGATGATAATTTAGGAATGTGTTGAAATATATCAAATGAGGATTTTTTTTTAAAATCTGTATATATGATGAGGTGACTTGTGAAAATATTAATGTATCTTGCTTAACCTCTGTCTCTTGCATCAGTATACATGATGCTAGAAGAGTAATTTTGTTATTGAAAACTCAAACTACTGAAAATGTCACCTTAGGTCCAGACACATATTTAGCTCTTAAATGGAGAGGTCTACATAAAAGCACTGGAGGGCTGCCTTGTGGTTTCTGAATCATAATTTGCTCAAGCTTGAGGTATTTACAGTATCTCACAAAAGTGAGTACACCCCTCACATTTTTGTAAATATTTTATTATATCTTTTCATGTGATAACACTGAAGAAATAACACTTAGCTACAATGTAAAGTAGTGAGTGTACAGCCTGAATAACAGTGTAAATTTGCTGTCACCTCAAAATAACTCAACACACAGCCATTAATGTCTAAACCATTGGCAACAAAAGTAAGTACACCCCTAAGTGGAAATGTCCAAATTGGGACCAAAGTGTCAATATTTTGTGTGGCCACCATTATTTTCCAGCACTGCCTTAACCCTCTTGGGCTTGGAGTTCACCAGAGCTTCACAGGATGCCACTGGAGTCCTCTTCCACTCCTCCATGACAACATCACAGAGCTGGTGGATGTTAGAGACCCTGCACTCCCCAACCTTCCATTTGAGGATGCCCCACAGATGTTCAATAGGGTTTAGGTCTGGAAACATGCTTGGCCAGTCCATCACCTTTACCCTCAGCCTCTTTAGCAATGCAGTGGTCGTCTTGGAGGTGTGTTTGGGGTCTTTATCATGTTGTAATACTGCCCTGCGGGCTAGACTCCAAAGGGAGGGGGATCATGCTCTGCTTCAGTATGTCACTGTACATGTTGGCATTCATGGTTTGCTCAATGAATTGTAGCTCCCCAGTGCCGGCAGCACTCATGCAGGCTAACATTATGACACTCCCACCACCATGCTTGACTGTAGGGAAGACACACTTGTCTTTGTACTCCTCACCTGGTTGCCGCCACAGATGTTTGACACCATCTGAACCAAATAAGTGTATCTTGGTCTCATCAGACCACAGGACATGGTTCCAGTAATCCATGTCCTTAGTCAGCTTGTCTTCAGCAAACTGTTTGCAGGCTTTCTTGTGCATCATCTTTAGAAGAGGCTTCCTTCTGGGACGACAGCCATGCAGACCAATGTGATGCAGTGTGCGGCGTATGGTCTGAGCACTGACAGGCTGAACCCCCACCCCTTCAACCTCTGCAAAAATGCTGGCAGCACTCATACGTCTATTTCCCAAAGACAACCTCTGGATATGATGCTGAGCACGTGCACTCAACTGTTCTGAGTGGCCTGTTCTGAGTGGAACATGTCCTGTGAAACCGCTGTATGGTCTTGCCCACCATGCTGCAGCTCAGTTTCAAGGGTATTGGCAATCTTCTTATAGCCTAGGTCATCTTTATGTAGAGCAACAATTTTTTTCAGAACCATGAGGTGCCATGTTGAACTTCCAGTTACCAGTATGAGAGATTGTGAGAGCGATAACACCAAATTTAACACACCTGCTCCCCATTCACACCTGAGACCTTGTAACACTAACGAGTCACATAACACCGGGGAGGGAAAATGGCTTATTGGGTCCAATTAATGGCTGTGTGTTGAGTTATTTTGAGGGAACAGCAAATGTATACAGACTGTACACTCACTACTTTACATTGTAGCAAAGTGTCATTTCTTCAGTGTTGTCATATGAAAAGATATAATAAAATATTTACAAAAATGTGAGGGTATACTTACTTTTGTGAGATACTGTATATTATGGGAAAAGCTACAATTTATAACTTCTCTTATGCCAGAGTTACCCACTGCTGTTCTAGCATGTCTGTTGGTTTTAATTCTCCTGAATTGTACTATCTGAATATTTTTAGCTGACTGGCTCAAAGCAGGTTTTTGCTTTAAACAAGAAAACAGCATCCTGTTTTCTCCTGGGCATAGAACAATAAACTTGAACATGACAGGGAAGACAGCTTATCAGAAGTATTGTAGGCATTTGATGTGTATATATTTTAAACTTTAGTCAAATACCTGCTGCTGTGGGGATTTTCTAGCTGACAGACATTTAACCCATTCAACATTTAGTATGCCCTTCAACACAGGAAAGGCTAATCCATACAAAATATTTCAATAAGTGTTTAGCCTGCACAACCTTACCACACCTTAGACTTCTAGGTGCAGATATTATTTTTTCATCTATATTTGTCTATGTAAGTATTTATGTATGTACCTACGTATTTATGTAAGTATTTATGTATGTATGCATGTACAGTATGTGTATGTATATATATATATATATATATATATATATATATATATATATATATATATATATATATATATATATATATATATTGAAGTAGAGAGACGGATATGCTTGGTAAAAAACAAAAGTCCTTTATTTCCAAAAGTTAAAAGTATTCACAGAGGAACAAGATATGCTGGTGAGTGCAGTATTTACAGATTTAAAAAGGGGATAAAACAATCCAATTTGTTAAGACAAAATACGCCCACAAATCATACAGCCAATGAACAGTACTCTTTAGGCAACATCACACAGCTGTCACAAAATGTACCCCATCAAATTTAGTTTCATTCATGCCATAATCATGAATTTTATCTTTCAGCAAAACTTCTCTTTGTTGTGTTTGTACACTGTTTCTCGCTCTTTTAATATCTTTACATGTATACCGTTGAGTCCTCAATCTATATTCAAGATCATCAGCCTCAGCATCAAAATCCTTTGGATCACTACAATTACTTTTATTTCTAGTGAACTTTCCTTTAGCCACTGCAAACACCACATGGGATGACAACTTGAGGCATGGAGAAGCGTGTTCCCTGAAATGGGTTTGCGGTATATCCTAGACACAACTCTGCCATCTGCTCCACCCATAAGTGTCGGATCCAAAAAAGTTTATTTGAGTTTTGTTAAATTCAAAGGTAAACCGGAAACCCAAATCATTGGAATTCAAATAATCCACAAATGGCTGTACATTAAGAAAACATTTAGGAGATGGGGAATCTGTTACTGAGACCACTGGCACAGGCCGTCTGCCTAATTTAACTCATATTGCAAATTTCAGTGAAATGTGCGATCTGGTGTCTCTACAAATGTTGGAATTTGAGGCGAAAAATAATGGTGACAATCAAATCACCGGAGGGATACCCTATACAGAGTAGGGGTAATGTACTGGAAACATTTCATAAAAGGGTAGAAATAGATTTAGTGACATTAAAACAAAGTGGCAAGAGTCATCGCCAAAATCTGATTAAAACTCAAAAAGAGGCCCTTAGATCATTAGAACAGAATAGATCATTAGTTATTTGTCCTGCCGACAAAGGTGGGTCCGTTGTTGTGATGGACCGACACAATATGTGTCTGAAGCTTTGCACCAACTGAGCAATACTAATGATTATTCCATATTAAACAGGGACCCTACTTCTCAATTTAGAAATGAACTTGGGGACATTCTGGATTATGGTGTGGAGCACGTTTATTTGGTAGGACCGATTGCAGAATTTATGGATGTAAAATTTCCCAAAATACTGTGATTTCACTATCTCCCTAAAGTCCACAGAACTTTGACAAACGTCCAAAGTCGTCCCATCATTAGTGGGATTGACTCCCTTCTTGAGCATACCTCCCAGTGGTTGGATTCTATATTACAACCAATTGTCAGTTCCTTAGATTCATACATCAGGGATACCAAGCATGCTTGAAATATTATTCCAAATTTTACTTACAGTAGTAATTGTGTTTGGCTTACTATTGATGCAGTTTCTCTCTATTCGTCTATTCCGCACAACACAGGCATCAAGGCCAAGAGCTTTTTTCTCACAAACTTTACACTGTATACTGATGAGTTTCAGAAATTCATTGTGAGGATCACCCAGTTTCTCCTGACTCACAACTTTTTCAGATTTGAGGAGGATTTCTATCTCCAAAGATGTGGCACAGCCATAGCAGCAAAATTTGCACCGTCATATGACATTTTATACCTTGGCTGGTGGAAGTTGGTACACATCTTTGGAGATATAAATACCTACAGGCCTTATATCGGACTATACAAGCATTTTATAGATGAGCTTCATGTTTGGCAGGGGCCAATAGAACAAATACAGACATTTGTGGATTATTTGAATTCCAATGATTTGGGTTTGCGGTTTACCTTTGAATTTAACAAAACTCAAATAAATTTTTTGGATCCGACATGTATGGGTGGAGCAGATGGCAGAGTTGTGTCTAGGATATACCGCAAACCCCTTTCAGGGAACATGCTTCTCCATGCCTCAAGTTGTCATCCCAGGCATGTGGCGTTTGCAGTGGCTAAAGGAAAGTTCACTAGAATTAAAAGTAATTGTAGTGATCCAAAGGATTTTGATGCTGAGGCTGACGAATATAGATTGAGGACCCAGTGGGAATTCATGTAAAGATATGAAAAGAGCGAGAAATAGTGTACAAACACAACAAAGAGAAGTTTTGCTGAAAGATAAAATCCATGATTATGGCATGAATGAAACTAAATTTGATTGGGTACATTTTGTGACAGGCTTTAGTGACCAATATCAGAAAATTTGCAGTATTGTGAAAAGACACTTTGGTATTTTAGGAGCTGATGATGGTCTAACTACTGTAATGAGAAAAGGAATAAGATGCTCTTACAGAAAGTGTCGAACTTTGGGGTAGATTTTGTCCCCTACCAAACTGAAATCTACAACTACATCTACAAGTTCTTGGCTTAGGCATCTGGGCATGTACAGGTGTAAACCCTGTGTTTATGTATATGTGACCACTATTTTTTTATTGTCAGTCAGTGGGGAAACATATGACATCAAGTTGTGTATGAACTGCACATCTACAGGAGTAATTTATCTTATTTGTTGTACCCAATGCAACATTCAATATATGTTGGCCTCACTGGTAGAGATGTTAATTCCAGAATTAGGGAACACTTTTCTACAATCACAAATGGCAAGTCATCCACCCCACTAGTCCAACATTTTGCCACAAATTATAGTAAATTTGGATACTTTTAGGTGGTGTGCTATAGAAAAAGTGAGATCTCCTAAGCGAGGTGGAGACTTGGAGCTCCTTTTAGCCAAACGCGAGATGTTTGGGATCTTTCAACTTGGCACAAGAATCCCTAATGGTTTAAACTCCCGATACAATTTGATTAATTTTTGGGAATTGTATGGTTTATATTCGCAATATTTTTTTCTGTATTCAATATTTGTATATATTATTTACTGGAGCTTCTGTAGATATATCATGAACATGTCCTCATTCGTTTAGTGTTTAATATTACATCATCCGATATTTGCTTACACTAATTTTCAAATACAAGAGCAATTGTCATTTGAAGAGTAGATATAAATGGTGCATTGTTCACTTAATGTCAGGGTGCATAGCTCACGCAAATATACTATAATAACAATAATGACATATTAAGTTATATTCATAAGCAGATATATCTTAAATATCTGCACTTTGTAAGTTATGTCCGTGTGCGAGGCGCCCCTGTATGTAAGTCTATACTTAAATTTAGATTCAGATTTAGTCTTGTATTTAACCTTGGTGTTAAGTTTTCTTTTTTTTTTTTTTTTTTTTTTATTTTGTGCCAACAATGCCACAAATATAATCATGGAACAGTCAAAACAGATATATATAACAGTTACAAGAAATAAAGAAATTAACGTTGCAATGAATGTGTCCAATCATCCTTATTTGTAAATACAGAATTCGTAAGAATGGGACTATCCACCATATATCATTTATCATTCCAATTATTTATGAAACACTGTTGGATTTTTTTTAACTTAGTATTTGAGAAAAAGAAAATTAGACAACAGGAAAAAGAGAAAAGGAAGAAAAGGAAAAAGAGAAAAAAGAGAAGGAAAAAAAAAAAAAAAAAAGGAAGGAGAAAAGAAAAACCATCTCTCTCCCCTCTCTCCCACCCGCACCCACCCCCCACTACCAGGCGCCCAATTGTACTATTTCAGAGTTTTGAAATGGAGTTATCATATAATCCACTTCTGCTGGAGAAAAACTTTTAATGAATTTGGACCATTTGCTAAAAAAGGCTATAATTTCTTGCTCTGAGTTCAGATCTGTGGCCAGTTGTTCGATCCGATATTGTTTTTTAAGGTAATTCTTTACTTCATTCGTCGTGGGTGTGAATCTAGTTTTCCATTTTTTAAAAATCAAGTTCCTTGCGGCTAAGATTACTAGGTTCACTAATTTGGCATCTCTGAAGTCTTCCTCATTTTTTGACAGAAAAATTATAGTTAGTAGATTGAATTTAAACAAATCGGTTTTCACCTTCTTTAATAGCCAAAATTCTAATCTGTACCAAAATTGTTTGATTCTAGGACATAACCATACCATATGTAATAAGTCTGCGGCTAGCATACTACATTTTGGACATATATTGAATTCCTTATTGTTCCATCTATGGGCTTTGTCTGGTGTGTAATATGTTTGATATAGGACCTTTAGATGGGACTCTCTCCAAGTTTCAGAAATAGTGGAATTATGGAGGAGTGTCAAGGATCTCATAATATGTACTTCCTTATCTATGTTCATAGATAATTGGTCTGACCATTTCTGAGCTAGTTTCTCTACATTGTAACCACCTTCCTTCGAGTTAAGATAAGTATACCATGGGGAAATCGAACATTGACCCGCCTTGATCAAGGTTGGCCATGCTTCGAGTTTCCCCCAGGTCCATTTCCAATTGAATTGGGCTCGTAGCTGGCTAGTGTAATGTCTAGCTTGCAGGTAGGCAAAGAAGTCTTGGTTATCAAGATTGAATTCCAGTTTCAGCTCGTGGAAGGTTTTAATAATTCCTGAGTCTAAGTGGTAGAGCTGTCTGGTGCATTTAAGCCCCTGTTCCTGCCATCTCTTCAAATGAGGAGCTTGGGAGCCCTCTTGAAATTCTGGGTTCCCTAGGAAGGTTTGGTATCTGGGAATATTTGTGTTTATACCCATTAATGCTCCAATCTTTTTCCATGCCTGTGTTATTGTATAAATGGTTTTATGAGTCTTCACCTGTTTGGGGAAAAGATGAGCCGGAGTATGAAGTAATGATATTGGCTTCAGGGGGTAGATTATACTGTTCTCTAATCTATTGTCCGTAAAATAGTCGGCTTCTGCTATCCAGTCTGCCGCAATTCGGCCTAGAAAGACTAAATTGTAAAGATATAAATTAGGAAGGGCTAGTCCCGCGAATTGTTTTGCTAGATATAATCTCTGCAGCGAGATTCTAGGTTTCCTTGTCTGCCATATAAATTTGCGGAGCGCCTGATTGAACTTCTTGATATCTTGTGCTTTTATGAACAATGGGAGATTCTGCAAAATGTATGTTATCTTTGGTAGGATTACCATTTTATATAGAGCGGTACGCCCGGCAAGGGAGAGAGGCAATTTCTGCCAGTCTCTCATTAGTGAGATTGCATTTGTAATCGTTGGGGTTATATTTAAAGTGTACCACTCTCGGGGATTGGATGAGACTATAATCCCTAGGTATCTGAATGAGTCCACGACAGTTTTAAATGGATTGTTTATTTGAGAGGTGTCGGTCTTTCTTAGCCAGAGCAGTTCTGTTTTTTGTTTATTCATTCTGTACCCTGCAAAACATCCGAAATGTTCAATTATGTTGAGTACTATAGGAATATTCTTAGCGGTGTTAGAAACATATACTAACAGATCGTCCGCGTATAAAGCCACTTTCAGTTCTTTATTGTGAATTTTGATTCCTTCAACATGTTTTCTGATTTTTATGGCTAGAGGTTCAATCGCCAAATCAAACAGAAGTGGCGAAAGCGGGCATCCCTGTCTCATGCCTTGCCCTAGTCGAATGCTCTTAGATTCCTGTCCATGAATTACTATTATAGATGATGCTTGGGAGCAAAGATTATTTGCTAAATTTAAGAATTTCTCTTGAAATCCATATTGTTTCAGAGTATTTAAAATATGGTCATGGCTAACTCGGTCAAATGCTTTCTCAGCATCGATTGCTATTACCGCTGCGTCCTGATTCTGATCAGGCTTGCCTTCACTATTTTTAAAATAATCAATAGATAGGAGCAGTTGTCTAATTTTAGATGAAGAGCTTCTTTTAAGGAGAAAACCTACTTGATCATTATGGATCACCTCAGATAAACCTTTTTGCATTCTTTTGGCCAGAATTGAAGCAAAGATCTTATAGTCCGTGTTCAACAGTGCGATGGGTCTATAAGATTCTCTGCATTGTGGATCCTTCCCTACTTTGGGTATAAGAATCGTATGTGATACTAGGAAACTGGGAGGTATTTGATTATTCTGTTGAAAGAGGTGGTTGTAAAGAATAGTTAAATGAGGAGCGATTACTTTATCCAGGCTTTTATAGAACTCGTTAGGCAAAGCGTCAGGACCTGGTGCTTTTTCGCCTTTCAGAGCTTGAATTGCCTGCATTACCTCTAGTTCTGATATTGGGGCGTTCAGTATCAAATTAAAGTCAGGTGAGATTTTTGTAATGTTATTGTCTTCCCAGAAACTGTCCCTTTTATTTATATTGACTGAGTCAGCCGTATATATTGAGTTGTAATATTGAAAAAATGATTCAGTTATTTCTTCTGGGGAAGTAAGTAGTTTGCCGTTAATTTGTATTGCTTCAATTGTTTTCGAAGATTTCGAATTTTTTACTAATTTCGCCAGCATTTTACCTGATTTATTACCGAATTTGTAAAGATTTGATTGGTATCTTAAGTTTGCTTGTGTAGCGTTCAAGATTAAAAAAGTATCTCTCTCCTCTTTGGCCTTAATGTACCTCTTCCAGTTCTCCTCTGAAGGGGAGTTCAAATATCTATTGTAGGCGTTAGTTACCGTAGCAATTATTTGTGTCTCTCTCAGGCGAGTTTCCCTTCTGACATTCGCTGTGTATGCAATTATGTCCCCCCTTAGTACCGCTTTTGCTGCTTCCCACAGAGTTACTGGGCTGGAGACTGAATTTTTGTTATTCTGAAAATAGTCTTCCCATTTTCTTTTAAGCCACTCTCTAAACTTTGCATTTTTAATCAAGTGCTTGGGAAAAAAGAAGCTTTGTTTTTTTAGCGGAAATATTTTTATCTGGAATATTTAATGTAATTGGTGCGTGATCGGAGATCAAAATGTCTGTAATTTGTGATTTAACCCCTTTTTGATATAAACTATCGTTGATTAACATAAGGTCAATTCTAGATAGCGATTTGGTTGTTTTAGAGTAACATGTATACTTTTTGCTGTCAGGGTTTTGTGCCCTCCAGACATCTCTGACTGCTATGTTCCGCATAAATGATTTAAGTATTTTACTTTCCAGTTTGTCTTTCTTATTTATTCTCTGTGCTATTCCAAATCTTAATCTGTCTAGGGGTGCTCGCGGGGACATATTAAAGTCCCCTGCGATGACTATATGCCCTTCCGCCATTTCCAAGATTTTTGATTGGAGAGAGTCCCAAAACCCATATTCAATTATGTTGGGTGCATACAAATTGCAAAAAGTGTATACTAAGTTTGATATCTTTAATTTTAATATTATAAATCTACTGAGCGGATCGATCCATGTGTCTAATTTTTCATAATTTAATTTCTTCCCTAAGAGAATAGCCACTCCCTTTTTCCTTTTGATTGAGGGAGCAAAGATACATTCAGCCACCCAGGAAGATTTTAGTTTTGACGATTCTTCGGTGTTGAGGTGTGTTTCTTGAATTAGAGCTATATGTGTATTTATTTTCTGTAAGTGTGCCAGTATTGTTTTTCACTTAATTGGTGAGACAATCCCACCTATGTTCCACGAGGTAATTTTAATGTCTTTATTCATAGCTTGAATTTTGTTCTCTTTGTGTGAGAGTTAATTTTATGTAGTGGAAAACGGGCGCCGGAGGGGGGGGGGGGGAGGGAAAAGAGGGAGAGAAAAAAGAGAGAGAGAAGGGAAAGAAAAAAAAAAAAAAAAAAAAAGAGAAGAGGAGAAAATAAAAATATCCCTAACGGCAACATAAGTAACATGGAATCATTGGTTCCTACTAGATATCTATCTTTTATGAGTTTATCCATTGGCCCCATGTTCATTTATCTTTTTCTCAGCTTCCTCTGCTGAGTCAAAAAAAAGTGTTTGATCTTCTAATGTGAGTTTAAGTCTGGCTGGGAATATGACAGTCGCTTGCCATCCCAATTTCAACATTTTGCCACAGACCGAGGAGAGCTCCCTCCTCTTTAGGGAAGTTTCTATGGAGAAATCCTGAAAAAGCAGAATTTTATTTTCATTATAAAAAATAGGTTGATTTTTGCGATAGAATTGCAGAAACGTCACTTTGTCTTGAAAATTCAGGAACTTTGCGATAACTGGTCTCGGTCTGATTAAATTGGTTGAGGTGTCAGGAGCTCTCCCCAGTCTGTGAACCCTTTCGATCACAATGGGTGTTTGTGTTGGGGGCATTTTTAACAATTGGGGAAGGACTTGTGTCATCACCTGCATAAGCTCGTCCTGTTTAAATGACTCTGGGAGGCCTATTATCCTGAGGTTATTCCTCCTTGCTCTATTTTCTATGTCTTCAATTTTAGCCTGAAGTTTCAAGATCTTAAGTTGATTGACTTCAGTTTTTGCAAAATATGTGTTTGTTGTGTCTTCTATATCTGAAATTCTCTGCTCTGCCTCTTGGATTCTTTTTGAGAATTGTCTAACCTCTAGGGTCAGAAGCGAGATATCCTGTCTGATTTCATTTTTTAATGAGTCAAATTTTGGGGCAATGGCTTCTAATATATTGGCTACAAGGTTTTGTGTTTCATATGAGGTCAAAGTGTTTTGCAGTTTTGTGGGAGTTACTTCTACAAGAGGCTCTACTTGTGTTCCTGTAGGGTTTTTAATTCTGCGGTCCTTGTTTTTGGCAGTCATGCCTGGATTGGATTTGCCCGTGAGTGATGGTGAAGTAATAAATGTATCCATAAACAAGGAAGCACACCCCAATATGGATTAAATGTGAAACGTGCTTTGTGACACTCGAAAGTGCTAAAGAATTAAGTGAGTTTATTTTGGTGCCAAAAAAGGGGAGAGAGAAAAAAAAAAAAAAAAAAGAGGAGTGAAGGAGGGGGAGGGAAGTGAAGGTGCGGGGGGGGGGGAGTGACGTGGGAAAAATGGAAAAAGGTGACAAGAAAAAGTTAGTCACGTGCCTTTCGTTAGTGTTGCCTGATCTGTGACGACTGTGAGATACAATATAGTAAATTACAGCTATAGGCTGATTAAGGTGAGGACCCTCAGTATTTAAACCCCAATCTAGACACGTGCTTATTGTGCCTGATTTCTGAACGTCAAGGACACAGATGTTTACAAGCACTATAGCCTTAGAACTATTTTTAAACTTAAGTTCCCTTTGTGTTGTCTTTTCAGTTAGAGGATGTGCACTACCTCTATACTCAGTGGTTTAATCTGTCTGTTCCTCTCTTGAGGTATTCCCTAGCCTACCTCCTATCCCAAGCGGGGTGGGAGAAATCAATTACACCCTTATCTAAATGATAACTGAGTAGGGGTTTACCCAACATTTTCTATAATCGTCTAGACATAGGCATTATTTGGTGTGTCACACTAAAACAAATGTTAGGTCTTGATATACAAGACTTATTTTATTACTCAAGTTTTTAAGGTACGTGGGGAATATGTTAAATAAGTTTTTATCTTCCTGAAGATTACTCCATCTGAATCTTCCCCTGCTTAGCCATAAAAAACCAATAGATGTATTGCGTACCTTTACCTCTACCCAAGGTTTTCTTTTTCCTTCTCCTCCTCCCCCCTCTTCCCTTCCTCCTTCCTTCCCCTTCTTTTTCCTTTCCCTTGAGTTTGTACACAATAATCAGGGTAGTATGTATATCAAGTTACTATAGTGACCACTTTCCCTCTTGCAGCTATTACCACATGTAAAAAGCTAATGGCAAACCAAGTTCTTAGTAGCTTAAGTTTTAGAACAACAAGTTATTTTTCATAGAAGTGACAATAAGTAATGGTTATGAATTGTATAAAGCCTATTCCAGTGCCCTGTGCTCTAGACCCAGACAAGATAAATTATTTCGTTTGATTAAAAGTGCTATGTGGATACCAAGCACCAAGCTTAACTAGTTTCCTAGAACCAGCAATTTTTCTACTTTCAGTGCGTTTTATGACATTGTGCATAGATGTAAATACAAGTAATAACAATCAGATATGCTTATCACATCTAGTCGACTTAGAATAACATTCAAGAGTCTGTGTTTTAGGGTTTCAATCCTTAACACCAATGAGTAAACTTTCTGGTGTTTGCAATAAAGCCAGTCAGAGATTGAGTCATGCATCCGTTTTCAGGCAGCCAAAGGAGGTTTGAAACAATTTGCCATACAACTATAGATGCCTTACAACACCACGGGGGGAGAAAAGAAGACAAACGTCTCTGAGGATGATAATCAGCATATAATAATGCTACAAAGCCTGTGATTTTATCTTATTTTCTTCTTTTCTTACTGCGCCTCCTTTCTTTCCTTATCCTCTCCCCCTCTCCTCCTCCTCTGCTGTTGGGGGGCGCAGCTAAGCCTACCGTACACTTCTTTTTGGGGAGTAAATTATATGTCCTTTTGTGAAGGTGGCCGATTTATACACCCATACATTCAGTTTCTTTAAGCCCCGTTTTTCATACTCCACTTTTTATGTGTCAGCACCCTCTCGCTTGTACTCCACCATAAACACTTTCTATAGTAGCAGTCTAACCAAGAGTTTCAGTGCAAGGAAAAGTTTGTTAACTTACCCCCTCTCTCACGCCGCCCGCTTGAAGCATGTGTGATGGTTCTTTTTTCGAGTGTGCCTTAGCCCGCAGTGCAGCAACACGGATTCTTTTTCTTTATCCAGGAGTCACACTCCTCCAATAGCCTCACCTCCTCTCGCACAGCAACAGTGGGAGAGGAGGGATAAAAATCCGGAGGGGTCTCTCACAGTGGCGAGATCGGTTCTGGGTATTGCCCCTCCAAACCCTGCAAAGCCCGGCTCGCTCTCACCACCTCCCACGCAGTACCGGTGGGGGAGGGGGAAGCGACCGCCGCGGGCCGATGACGTTCCCGATGCTGCGATGTGCACTGCTGGGATCCTTTGCCGGTGCGTTGTTTTGTCCTCAGCGGGGTAAGGTCAGTTGGCGCGGCGGAAATGAGGAGAGGGAAGGGTAAGTCCCGAGTCTCAGGATACTTGCAGCCCCGCACCAATGCTGGCCGGGGGAACACTTGCTCTTAGTTTTATGAGGGTAAGTCCCAGTGGCTCTTAGCCACTCTGTTCCGGTCAGGGATGTCTTTGCTTGGGTGTCTAATTACTCAGACAATGGGATGGAGTTCCACTGTCCTTGGATCCGGTGATGCTGACTTTTTCTATCCGTTGCACAGCCTCCTTTGTGGGTTAAGGCGCGGGATTCTCCCCGCCACGAGCTGAAGGGCTGGAGAGCAGAGCTCAGGTGCTTGCACTTAGCTCCTCCTCCACCGGATCCCAAGTTTTCTTTTTATGAGACTTTGTACTTTCTAAGCATCTCTTTTTATAAGTGTATTTTTGCAATTTTACACCGATATCGCTATTTTTGTTATTTGCTACAATATGAGGATTGTGTACATTTATTAAGATTGTAACTTAATGTGTATTACAATATAGCGATACTCAGTTGCTCCTTGATTCTCACCTGTTTGCTGTTGTCTAAAGAGTACTGTTAATTGGCTGTATGCTTATATAGTATTATGCTATATAGTGTTTCAGCATAACACTATAGGCTATGAATACAGTGTAAAGCCGAAACACGTAAGCCTCCAGTGCTGCGCTCAGCAGCATATCTTGTTCCTCTGTGAATACTTTTAGCTTTTGGAAATAAAGGACTTTTTACCAAGCAAATCCATCTCTCTACTTCAATCTACCCTACCACCAGCAGGATTGCTTGTTTAGCATGGATGTCCACTGCAAGCCTGTACCTGCTCTACTCCTCCTTCCTCTCTGCATGGACTGTGATATCACGGATGACGGGATTTTCCCTTGCCAGCTGATGGGATTACACACCGAGAGGGTAAGAGACGCCAAAAGTATTGGCTAATAAGTGCTGGGAAGTGTATTTGTCTCTGTACCCTGGTGTAGCAGGACCTGACATGGTGTATATACAGCGGGTCTGAATCCCTTTCAGCGGTTTGCCATAGGAGGAGACCTTAAGCGGTGTTTGGTTTCGACTGCGAGCATTTGCATGGGTTTAATTGGCTTAATCAGCAGTGGTCTATTTTTATTGCTCTCCTAGGAGGACTGTTTATTAATATTTACACTTTCTTATCTATATATATATATATATATATATATATATATATATATATATATATATATATATATATATACCTAAGTATTTATTCAAGTATTCATGTACAGGTATGTACAGGTATGTATGTATGTATGTATGTATGTATGTACTTAAGAATTTATGTAAGTATTTATGTATGCATGTACCTAAGTATTTATGTATGTATGTACCTAAGTATTTATGTAGGAATGTACCTAAGTATATAACCAAGTATTTGCGAATGTACTTAAGTATTTATGTAAGTATTTATGTATGTATATATGTATGTACCTAAGTATTTATGTATGTACCTAAGTATTTATGTGTGTGTATATATGTATGTACCTAAGTATTTATGTATGAACCTAAGTATTTATGTATTTATGTATGTATATATGTATGTATGTACCTAAAGTATTTATGTAAGTGTGTATGTATGTATGTATCTACCTAAGTATTTATGTATGTATGAACCTAAATATTTATGTATTTATGTATGTATTATGTATGTATGTATGTACCTAAGTATTTATGTATGTATGAACCTAAGTATTTATGTATGTATGTATGTACCTAAGTATTTATGTATGTATGAACCTAAGTATTTATGTAAGTATTTATGTATGTATGTACCTAAGTATGTATGTATGTATGTATCTATCAAAAGTATTTATGTAAGTGTGTATGCATGTATGTATGTACCTAAGTATTTATGTAAGTATTTATGTATGTATATATGTATGTATGTACCTAAAGTATTTATGTAAGTGTGTATGTATGTATGTATCTACCTAAGTATTTATGTATGTATGAACCTAAATATTTATGTAAGTATTTATGTATGTATTATGTATGTACCTAAGTATTTATGTATGTATGAACCTAAGTATTTATGTATGTATGTATGTATGTATGTACCTAAGTATTTATGTATGTATGAACCTAAGTATTTATGTAAGTATTTATGTATGTATGTACCTAAGTATGTATGTATGTATCTATCAAAAGTATTTATGTAAGTGTGTATGCATGTATGTATGAACCTAAGTATTTATGTAAGTATTTATGTATGTATGTATGTATATACCTAAGTATTTATGTATGTATGAACCTAAGTATTTATGTAAGTATTTATGTATCTATGTATGTATGTATGTACCTAAGTATGTATGGATGTGTGTACCTAAGTATTTATGTATGTATGTATGAGAGGGAGAGAGATGAGGCAAATTTGTGCAGCCACTAATCAGCAGCTAGTAATGCACCAAGAGAAAAGCAAATTAGATACTAGAAGTTGGAAAGCTATTTAAAATTGCATGTTCTTATCGAATTAAGAAATTAAAAAAACATCGGAGTTCAAGCCCCTTTAAGTGTATTAGCTCAATCTATTTCCCCACTAAGGGCTATATTACAAGTGAGGCGCAAACGGTTTTGCACTAGAGCAATCGTGTTTTTGCGAGCCATTTTCATTTCAATGATATTACAAGTAGAGCGAAATCTCAATTGGGCTAGCGCAATCACCCTTTGTGCTTCAATCCTTTCCGCAATCTCAGAGCTGTGGTTATTTGTTTTCTGAAACTAAAAAGTTGCACAAAACCCTTTAAAAATACATTAAAGTACTGTTACACTCATATTAACACTGTCTAATAAAAAAACCACAGTGGTCTGAGGACGGGGGAGACCCCCGAAAACGTTTACCAATAAACGAAAGTGTAAACGGAGAGTGCCTTCTTTGTTACTTTGGATATATATATATATATATATATATATATATATATATATATATATATATATATGTGTGTGTGTGTGTGTGTGTGTGTGTGTTTATTTATATAAGTGTACATATATATTAATGTATTTATATGTGTATATATGTATTTACAGTCATATACACATATAAAAACATTCATATAAATGTATACACATATAAACACACACACACACATATATATATATATGTGTGTGTGTGTGTGTGTGTGTGTGTGTGTGTGCGCATTATATCCCTTTTCCATTAAGCAGATAAAAACATATTTATGTAGTATTCATATTTAATAGAGATTTTAATTATGTATTTACTGTAAATATTTCACATTCATATTCATATTTTTTTTTTATTAATGTGCTTGTTGGGTTTGTTTTTTAACTTGTAATACGAATGCAACCCAACAAGCACATTAATTAAAAAAAATATGAATCGTTAATTAATAACTATTTTCGTTACTCAAAACATACAATCTATTTAATGCTAAACATTTGTAGATTACACTGATTAGACTTATTGTTGATCAAAATGCATGAAAACAACACAGAGTTGGTTTGTGGCAAGGGTGTATTATTTTCAGTTAAATTAATTTACCATGTATAATGTGATAAAAAATATAATTTACATTTTTAGAATTACCACCAAATACTTGCCTAAAAAGGTTCTTCCATAATGATTAAGTACACATATATAGTTCTGAAAACATTTTTATATGATTTTTAAAACAATATTTTAGCAATAATGTACTTACCATAGCCTGGATGTTTGAGTAGCAGGTGTTGGGAGAAAAATAAAAAAAGTTAGAAGTAAAAAAAATATATACTTTTTTTTCTGATTTTAATATGTCTACATCAGTTACCAGTATAAATATATATAAATAGTTCACACCCTTCTATGGATACCGACTTTAGGCGTAATACATTAAAAACAATATATATGATAATCTATTAAAGGGCATAGACTATTGTCTTATTTATATAATACACTAGGCCCATTACTTCTATAGGACAAACAATGTAAAAATATTTAGTGAGGGATATTATTAAAAAAAAAAAGAGAGAGAGAGAGAGAGAGAGAGAGAGAGAGAGAGAGAGAGAAAGAACAATATGCGTTTCATGTTAGTGCAACTCCTGTACACACTGGGAACTAACTATTTTTTTTTTTAAAACAAGGAGGTATTTGTAAAGAATGCATGTAAATTAAATTTCACCAGATTTAGCTGTGGCAAGAATATTAAATTAAATTTCTGTGCTGGAATGGTTTGTTACATTTTGCCTGAGGAATATCTAATAGAATGCAAGAGATTATTACATAAAGGAGTCTATATATATTTAAACACTGACTGAATTTTCAATATTGCTTGAAAACCTTCTATTGATTTAATCCAAGCATTTTTAAAATCAGTTTCTGCTGTGAAAGTAAAAAATTATTATTATTTTTTTCCCCCAACTAAAGAACATAGCCAGAATAATGCACCTGATACTTCTGGAATACATTCCTGCTGCACACAATTTATAATCATTCAAACTGGACTGCTGCAGTCATCTCTAGCTGCAGATAAATAATGAGATTATCGCCAAACATGTACATATTCACACTTTAAAGGGACATAAATCTGCAAAAAGAAACTGCAGTGGTTGCTTATACCTATGAGTTTAACCCTAGCAAAGAGGTTAAACACACAATTAAAGTCTGCTCTAGACTGGGAATTTACTATTGGTTTGGAGCTAAAATGGCTGCTGAGCAAATCAAGAGTAACAAATGTACATAGCTGCCAATTACCTTCCATGTTCAGCTCAGGATCGGCTGTTTGTTGATGCTCCAACTTTTTTGTATGGGTTAAACACATAAAAATATGCAAACAATAGTGCAATACTAAAATTAGACCCTTTTTTACTTCAGCTTTATACTATTCTCTACACTTGAAAATAGAAAACACAGACTATTCAGGTTTGAAAAAGTGTGTTTGAAAGAGCTTCTTTTTGAATACAGTGTTTGCCAGTAATAATCCATTAACAGTCTATAAAATCTCCATCTACTGCACATTATGCACCGAAGGTTTACTGAATGCATTAGCTACATTCTGGAAGTTTACAGTACAACTTTCAAACAGACCAAGGACATCTATTTAGCTAAACTTTTAAATACAATTAGTTTGAACTGTTCTGCACTTCATATTTTTGCTTTATTTCCCCATACTAATTTTATACTGTTTTCTGCTTGCTGTGACTTGATGATAATAGATTGAGTGCTTTTCAGTAGAACAGTTAATTTTTAAAAAAAACACTATATTTTAGAAATAAACTAATGCCACACTAATGAGCACAAGGCAATGGATCTGTCGATCAAATCACCAATTTACACTTATGATTAAGAATTTAATTGTATAGATAATATAAATTGTAATAAATGAGCTTTGGTTAACCTGTACAAGTAGAGAGCATTGTGTTATACTTCTCTGTTTTTTTTTGTATTAAGAGTAGAATTCTACTGGTGTGAACGCTAGAAGTTTCTCTTTGATAACCATTCATAAGGCCCCATTTAACAAAGCCCAGACAGGCAGGGTTCACTTTAAGTTAGAAATCCAAACCAAAATGTAGTTATTAAATTCCAAACATAACAAGGAGAATGACTTACCAAATCTCTGACAATGGGCAGTGTTTTCTTTCTACGAAGATCAGGCATACTGTCAATTCCGTATAGTCCACTTGCAGGTCTGCCAACAACACAACATATGGAATATTAATGTATGGTTTTCTAAACATTTCTATAGATCTTGCAAATTGCACTTAAAGGGCCATAATACCCAAATGTTTAAACACTTGAAAGTGATGCAGTATAGCTGTAAAAAGCTGATTAGACTATCGCCTATAGTTATCAAGGTCTGGCGGACCTGATCCGACACTGTGGATCAGGTCCGCCAGACCTCGCTGAATATGGCGAGCAATACGCTCGCCATATTCAGCATTGCACCAGCAGCTCACAAGAGCTGCTGGTGCAATGCCGCCCCCTGCAGACTCGCGGCCAATCGGCCGCCAGCAGGGGGTGTCAATCAACCCGATCGTACTCAATCGGGTTGATTTCCAGTGATGTCTGTCTGCCTGCTCAGAGAAGGCGGACAGGTTATGGAGCAGCAGTCTTGATACATATGCCCCAATATCACCTGAACATCTCTATGTAAAAAAAAAAAGATATTTTACCTCAAAAGTTTCTCAGTAGCCACATCCCATTGTAAAGGACTTCTAAGCAGCAAATCAGTATGTCTGTCCCTGGACAGCGGAAGGATTGTGCCTTGTGCACGCTCATGTTATTTCCCTATTCAGTGTAAGGAAGTTTACAATGAAATCTCATGAGAGTTAAGTGAAATCTCATGAGATCACAGTAAAAGAGTTCATGACCTCAGCACTGTTGATGCTGATTGGCTGCTGTTCATTTCTTCATTTTTTAATTTTTTTTTACCTGCAGCTGGGCTGCAGCCGAGTATAAGTTTTTACACAGAACTTACTCTGCTGAGCTGAGGAGATTGTGAGGTAAAACATCTTCCTTTTTTACATAGAGATGCTCAGGTGATATTTTCCTTTCACCTTTTTACAGTTATACTGCATCAGTTTCAAGTGATTATGTCCCTTTAATGCTATATATATATACACATAATGTATCATTTACATGGAGCTTCTATTTTAATTGTAGAAAAAGCAGTAATAACAATGTTTACTTTTATTGTTTCTAATTCTTAGTTTGATGCTAGGGAAGAGATTATTCAAAATTAATGTTATGCTTCAAAACAGCTTTATCTTTTTGGTTTACATAAGGTTGTACATTAAAGTGACGGAAAACCCTAGCGTTTCAAAAACGCTAGGATTTACCATCACTTTAAATTAAAAATTGTTTTATTTAAAAAATTTGATTTGTATAAATATTTTATTTTGGATTCCCTTTATGATTTTTTCTTAATCAGTGAAACACCTAGAGGGGGCAAAAGAATGCCTCATCTTAGCCCATGGAAACATGACTTATTTATTGAGGTACAAAGGTAGAACACAGTACAATATTAAAAATTGAAACATACAAACCTATAACTCAAGAATCAAAATAGCAAGAGTAGATTTAACTAATGAACACACACACACACACACACATATATATATATATATATATATATATATATATATATATATATATATATATATATATATAGTGGTTCTTCAGTTTTGTAGATTTTACATCAAATCTATAAATAGCTCATTCCAGGCAATGTATACTGGGGTCTGATATTAACAACTATAATATGCATTCAAACTTTTGATTAAAATGGGTACTTTTCAATTGACTAAAGAAAAATCTTAGATTTTTTATTTTAATAATTATATTTGTATTTATTTATTTATTACTATGATGCTTTCATAATATGAGTGCAATCTACAAGTTATTAACTAAATTCTTCTCACAACACATATATTACCTAAACACCACTCATCCATGTGTATGAATCGTTCTACTGCAAAAAAATACACTGACAAATACATTAAACCTAATTAAAATGTATTACTTTCACTACTCAACATATAGCAAAAATGATTATGTATTTAATAAAAAGTAAGCACTCAGGCCTACAAATAGCATTAGTAGTGAAAATATTGACAACATTTAAAGATACATTTGATTGAACAGGGCAGGGCTTCTTAGCTCCAACATAATGCATATATCTTTATTAAAAAAATGTTATATTTTAAATTCAGGCTTCACTCCCAAAGCCTCTGAGTCTCTTTCTATTCTAACACAAAAGTTGTTAGGTTCATACATTCTATGCATATGGTTTTAGCCCTATCAAACACATGCAAGGCATGTAGGAGCCTACCAGCTATTCATTTAGCAAACACATAAACCCAGATCAGGGTCACAAAGAAACAGAGCCTTCAGTGTGGAGATTATTCTTAAAGGTACAGGAAAGTCAACAATAAACTTTGCTGATTCAGAGAGAGCATGCAATTTAAAAAAACTTTCAAATGTATCAAATATGCTTTGTTGTCCTGGTATATTTTATTGAATAGTAAAACTAGGTAGACTCATAAGTGTGTGGGTGCATATTATTTGTAAGCTTTGTTATACAACGTTGCAAAACATTGTTTCCATAGAGTACACGTCCATACACCTGAGCTCTTATGAGCCTACTTAGTTTTACTCTTTAATAAAAGATATCAAGAAAAAGAAGCAAATTTGCTAACAGAAGTACAATGGAAAGTTGTTTAAAATAGCATGCTTTATATTAATCATAAAAGTTTAATAATTTTGACTTTACTGTCCCTTTAAAAGGGAAAACTTTTTTTTTACTCTAGTAATTGTGTTATGTTTGGACTTAATGTGTGGTATCGCATTCCAGCACGTAATAGGGTTTAAGTAACATAAGGAATCTTAAGAACAATCATGATCATTTTAATAATACTTTATCTTATTTTTGATATAACAATAGGAGGATGTGTGTATCTTATTTTTGTAACTGGCAAATACTATTATATTTTCTTTTCTTGATTGTGAGTGGCATAAAAAGCAGTTTGATTACAACACATTTAAACTGATATTATATATATATATTTAAATATTTAAAAGGAAGCTGTTAATTGGCTGAATTGGATGTCAATCATACTAATGGAGCAACAAGATCAAAAAAGAGGAATGTTAAGGCCGGATAACTACTTAGAGCTAAAACTGAAAGTAAAAAGTAAAGGAATCACCCTGAGGTCTCCTATCTCACTGATCAGTGTCACTAAGGAGGTGATGTTTTATGCATATGACAAATTATTCATGGGCCTCTAGTTATCAAGCTCCGTAAGGAGCTTGATGGCCCCTGTTTCTGGTGAGTCTTCAGACTCGCCAGAAACAGCATTTATGAAGCAGCGGTCACAAAGACCGCTGCTCCATAACCTGTCCGCCTGCTCTTTAGCAGGCGGACAGACATCGCCGGAAATCAACCCGATCGAGTACGATCGGGTTGATTGACACCCCCTGCTGGCCGCCGATTGGCCGCGAGTCTGCAGGGGGCGGCGTTGCACCAGCAGCTCTTGTGAGCTGCTGGTGCAATGCTGAATACGGTGAGCATTTGCTCGCTGTATTCAGCGAGGTCTGGCGGACCTGATCCGCAGTGACGGATCAGGTCCGCCAGACCTTAATAACTAGAGGCCTTTGTCTTTACATAATGATGTGTACACATTTTTTTGTTTTACTGAGCTAATTAAAAAAAAAAAAAAGTGCTTTATAAAAACTGGGTTTCCGCATACTAAAGAACAGGTTTTCTGTTAAGGAATGTTTAATTAAAAAAAAATATTTTTGACATTATGCCTTTTTTTTGTATTTATTTATTTATTGTTTACAAATGCTTAATAGTGATGGTTATGTGTATGTGTCATTTACTCCATAATGACAATGGCAAGTTTTCACAAACTCACCTGGCTGTGAGTGCTTGTGTCTGCTATTACTGCCTAATTGTGTGTGTGTGTGTGTGTGTGTGTGTGTATGCCTATCTATCCATACCTGTGTGTTCATGTATCTGCCTATTCCTGCCTGTGTGTATGTCTCTGTCCGTTACTGTCTGTGTGGGCATGTCTCTGTCTATTGCTGCCTGTGTGTGATTGTCTCTGTCTCTTACTGTTTGTGAGTATATGTCTCTGTCTCTTACTGTCTGTGTGTGATTGTCTCTGACTATTACTGCCTGTGTGTGAGTGTCTCTGTCAATTACTGTCTGTGAGTACATGTCTCTGTCTATTACTGCCTGTGTGTGAGTGTCTCTGTTTATATGTCTCTGTCTATTACTGTCTGTGTGTATAGTATATTTGAAAAATAAACCGCTATTACAGTTCTTAATCAAATTATTTATGTGCAAAAATAACATAGACTTTAATAGTGAATTTTGTAAAAAAAAAATTGGTATAACTTTTTTAAATATGTTACAAATACACCCAGTGACATATTGCAATCCTTTAGAAAATCTTACCTGATGACTTTTCTGCAAAGTTCAAAAGTTCAACTTTAAAGTCTATTGAACGTTTTGTAGATACATTTTGGATAATAATTTAAAGGGATTGATATGCATTAAACAAATAAATATTCATAGCTATAAGAAAAGTATAAATATAATGGCAATTAGTAAAAGATAAAAAGATATTTTTAGATAATATCAATATATTTGGAAAAAAACATTGTAGTAGAAAAAAGGACATATTTAAAGGGATAGAAAAGTCAAAATTAAATTTTCATAATTCAGGATACACCATAGAATTTAAGACAATTCTATTATTTTTGTTCTCTTTGTATCTATTGTTGAAAAGCATATGTACATATCCTTAGCAGCAGCAATGCACTACTAGGAGCTAACTGGTGATTGGCCGCAACACACATTTGTCTCATCATTTGCTCACTAGATGTGTAACTAGGTCCCAGTAGTGCACTGCTGCTTTGGAGCTGACCTCTAAATTACAGAGTGATATGCAAGGTCTAGGAAGGGTACTTTAGAATCTGCGAGGGGGCACATTTTGGAATTTTGCCCTAGGAGCCAGATTCTCTAGAAACCGCCCTGTCTCACGAGAACAAAAGTTGGTACTGTTTAAGAATTTCCTTGTGTAATGAGAAATGTGAGCAGAGAACCAACAGGGTCTGCTGCCTTCTATCACAGGGGGACAGGTTTTATAGATGGGAATCATGTTCACCCATCAAATAATTAATAAAAACCTTACTGTTATGTTGTAGACAGGGACACATCCACATGAATGAAACTAAACGTTAGTCATTTTCACGACAATACTTGTTTTAAAATAATCTTGTTTATAAGCAACTAAGAAAATCATGTATTCAGTGTTCCTTTAACATAAAAAACTAGCACTTGTTTCTACTGCAATTGGATGTATATTTTATTGTATTCTATAGTATATAGGGCACTGTTTTTCAACAGTTAATGGCTAAAATATTATTATATTTGCCTATAAATAGAATCACAGTAAAAAAAATTAAAGGTAAGTAAAATAAGTTAAAAAAAACTTGTATTAAATCTGGCATCTAAGGTTCAACACCAAATCATGTTTTTGGGGAAATGATTTGAAAATATAAGCAATATAGCACAATTATAGATAATTAGCTAAATCAAATCAACTTTATTAAATATAAATTACAACTTCCCTGGGTTTTGGTTGTGATATCATAGGTAACATCATCAATTAAAATGCCACTGCTCCTGTCACAGTTCCACAACTAAAAGGACCATTTAATTCAGTAGAATTTTATAAGCAACACATGAATTGTAAAAAAAGGTAATGCACTAGCACATTGTCTGAATTTCAAATGAGCAGAATTTTTTTTTTTTAAATTCAAAATTCCTTCCATTTGTCAGTCCCCTGTATCATGTGACTGCCAACAGCAAATCACAGGCTCATATTCGTATACACTGGTGTGTCAGAAAGTGAGCATATAAAAAGAGTATGGAAAATTTGATAATATAATTAGATTTGAAAGCTGTTTAAAATGATAAGCTCTATCTAAATTATTAAAGGAAACAATAATAATATTTTCCTTTATAGTAAATTGCAGAAAGATCACTGCAGTACAGTGTTGTTGTCATATCAAGAGGTGTAATTTAATCTCTTTTCTGATGACGTTATAAATAAGGATGGGCGAATGTGTACATTTTCGAATTTTGAATGTAGAACGAATGTTATTACCGAAATTCGAATTCTAAATCAGAATGTCGATAAGAACGAATATTCTTAAAAATTCGAAAATCGAATGTTATTTACAGTTTTCGAATGTCACTTTCGAATTTGAATGTTTATAATTATATCGAATGTCCACATTCCAAATTTCGAATTTAACATTCAATTTAACAAATACTATTCAGAAGTTCAATAGTTCATGTGGTAGGGCGAGAATCTAGTAAATTGATACATAATAGATACAAATATATCATTTAGAATGTCTCCATATGGAATATTGCATAATTTGAATATTACATTTAAAGAAAGCATTAGAAATACTATTACAAACATATAAATTTGAATTTTTCGAATTCGAATATAAATTCGAATTTTTCGAATTCGAATATAAATTCGAATTTTTCGAATTCGAATATAAATTCGAATTTTTCGAATTCGAATATAAATTCAAATTTTTCGAATTCGAATATAAATTCAAATTTTTCGAATTTGAATATAAATTCAAATTTTTCGAATTCGAATATTGCATAATTCGAATATTACATTTAAAGAAAAAGCATCAGAAATACTATTACAATCTAAATTCGAATTTTTCGAATTCGAATACACGTATTGCATAATTCGAATATTACATTTAAAGAAAAAGCATTAGAAATACTATTACAATCTAAATTCGAATTTTTCGAAAAGAATATTTTCGATTGTAATCGTAAAATTCGAAACCGAACATTTGAAAATCGAATGTTAGAATGTTATGTAAACATTCGAAATTCAATTCGAACGAATGAATGTGTTAAAATTCGTGCCGTTTTTCGAATGTTGCGAAATTTTCGCCCATCCCTAGTTATAAACAACAGTACCAATTATATTATAATGCAAATGAACAATATCCCTGATACTGTGAAGATGTGGATGATACACACTCGCTACTGGTGGGGTAGTACATAAACAAGTTACAGATATAATAGGAGTTGTTTCTTAATGGTCCCAATCTCGGTTCAGATAGGTTTGACTATAGTTTTATAGTGTTGGTGCAATGTCTGTTACATAAACTTCTATGTACTGTATATTTAAAATGTATTGTCAACGATTAGACAAAGAATGCTTATAGGGACAGTCAACACCAGAATTTTTGTTGTTTAAAAAGATAGATAATCCCTTTATTACCCATTCCCTAGTTTTGCATAACCAACACAGCTATAATAATACATGTTTTACCTCTGTAATTACCATGTATATACAGGGAGTGCAGAATTATTAGGCAAGTTGTATTTTTGAGGATTAATTTTATTATTGAACAACAACCATGTTCTCAATGAACCCAAAAAACTCATTAATATCAAAGCTGAATAGTTTTGGAAGTAGTTTTTAGTTTGTTTTTAGTTATAGCTATTTTAGGGGGATATTTGTGTGTGCAGGTGACTATTACTGTGCATAATTATTAGGCAACTTAACAAAAAACAAATATATACCCATTTCAATTATTTATTTTTACCAGTGAAACCAATATAACATCTCAACATTCACAAATATACATTTCTGACATTCAAAAACAAAACAAAAACAAATCAGTGACCAATATAGCCACCTTTCTTTGCAAGGACACTCAAAAGCCTGCCATCCATGGATTCTGTCAGTGTTTTTATCTGTTCACCATCAACATTGCGTGCAGCAGCAACCACAGCCTCCCAGACACTGTTCAGAGAGGTGTACTGTTTTCCCTCCTTGTAAATCTCACATTTGATGACGGACCACAGGTTCTCAATGGGGTTCAGATCAGGTGAACAAGGAGGCCATGTCATTAGATTTTCTTCTTTTATACCCTTTCTTGCCATCCACGCTGTGGAGTACTTGGACGCGTGTGATGGAGCATTGTCCTGCATGAAAATCATGTTTTTCTTGAAGGATGCAGACTTCTTCCTGTACCACTGCTTGAAGAAGGTGTCTTCCAGAAACTGGCAGTAGGACTGGGAGTTGAGCTTGACTCCATCCTCAACCCGAAAAGGCCCCACAAGCTCATCTTTGATTATACCAGCCCAAACCAGTACTCCACCTCCACCTTGCTGGCGTCTGAGTCGGACTGGAGCTCTCTGCCCTTTACCAATCCAGCCACGGGCCCATCCATCTGGCCCATCAAGACTCACTCTCATTTCATCAGTCCATAAAACCTTAGAAAAATCAGTCTTGAGATATTTCTTGGCCCAGTCTTGACGTTTCAGCTTGTGTGTCTTGTTCAGTGGTGGTCGTCTTTCAGCCTTTCTTACCTTGGCCATGTCTCTGAGTATTGCACACCTTGTGCTTTTGGGCACTCCAGTGATGTTGCAGCTCTGAAATATGGCCAAACTGGTGGCAAGTGGCATCTTGGCAGCTGCACGCTTGACTTTTCTCAGTTCATGGGCAGTTATTTTGCGCCTTGGTTTTTCCACATGCTTCTTGCGACCCTGTTGACTATTTTGAATGAAACGCTTGATTGTTCGATGATCACGCTTCAAAAGCTTTGCAATTTTAAGATTGCTGCATCCCTCTGCAAGATATCTCACTATTTTTGACTTTTCTGAGCCTGTCAAGTCCTTCTTTTGACCCATTTTGCCAAAGGAAAGGAAGTTGCCTAATAATTATGCACACCTGATATAGGGTGTTGATGTCATTAGACCACACCCCTTCTCATTACAGAGATGCACATCACCTAATATGCTTAATTGGTAGTAGGCTTTCGAGCCTATACAGCTTGGAGTAAGACAACATGCATAAAGAGGATGATGTGGTCAAAATACTCATTTGCCTAATAATTCTGCACTCCCTGTATGCCTCTGCAAACTGCCCCCTTATTTCAGTTATTTCAATAGACTTGTATTTTAGTCAATCAGTGCTTACTCCTAGGTAACTTCACGTGCGTGAGCTCAATGTTATCTATATGACACACTTAAATTAACGCCCTCTAGTGGTGAAATACTGTCAAAATGCATTCGGCGGCCTTAAAGGGACATAAAACAAGTTGAGATAGAGACAAAATATAATAATATGTACTTTAATTACTTTACCTGCAAATTTATACTGCAGTGCCTTGCCATTAACCCTTTCATTTAAGTTTCCTAATTGTAAAAAAGCTCTAACTCCCCACACACATTTCCTTCTATGGTTGCATTTATATCTATTGTTATTTTGGTAGAATGCAAAAGTGAACAGGGATTATCTGCTGGACCATGCCTAGAAACTGTGAGGTCAGTTGAAATACAATGCCTGTGTCTAAACACTGATAACGGGGGTGGAGAACAGTTCTCCAGACACATGGCTATGTTCGTAATTTTGCTTATTTTTGAAAATTATTTTAAAATACTTGCCAGCAATTTTTAAACAATGATTTTATGCAAACTATTTTTAATCAATTAGCCCTTATAGGATATGCACAGATCCCAACCTGTTTTATGGCACTTTAAAGGTCTAAGAAGTTAGCATATGAGCCTACCTAGGGATAGCTTTCAAATAAGAATACCAAGAAAACAATTGGTGATAAAAGTAAATTGGAAAGTTGTTTAAAATGAAATGCCCTATTTTAATCATGATAGTTTATTTTGGACTTGACTGTCCATTTAACCATGTGCTTGTTGCTACTTGTAACACTATGTCTCTTTTTTAATGTAACGTTTTCAAGGAACAAGTCCCCGTCATCAGCATAACAATAGTGTCAAATACAACTCATATATATATCAACATATAAATTACATGAATGCAAAATACCTGTGTACCTCTAGTGACCCAGAAAAAACCGCCAAACACTCGTGTGTGGAGCGCAGTGTGCGTTCCAGTGATTTGCAACCGGAAGTATCTACTATCACATGACTTCCGGTCTACGCTGTTATACATTATCCGTGTATATTATACTTTATAGTTGTGAATATCTTCAGATCGCAATCTTTTGCAAGTGTCAAATGTGCATAATTAAAGTTATTATATCTGTGTGTGTATTTCTTAAAGTGTTATAACTAGCTTAACACTCAGACTGTTATCTCACATCTTAGGCTTTTACTTCAGCCTTCTACATATCCAGTGCTTCAACATCTCTGCATTGCCTTATCTATCTATTATGTACATAGTGCATTGTGTGGGCATTTTTTCTGTGCATGTTTATATTGGAAGCAGCCTCTTATATCCTATCGTGTACGGGCTGCTTAGTGACCAGTTGTTTATCTGGGTTACCACGGTAACCTTGGTTGGCCATATGTTTGGAGCATGTCATCTTCCACTCGCTGTTCTTATATTATTTTCTATGGCGTTATGTTTGCTATCTAATTCACCTGTTGACTATTGATGCCCCATATCTTAAAAATTATCCAAATACATCATACATATATTATTGTTGCCCCCACTGTGTTCATGCTTGTGCCTATTGTACACCGTGTATTTACCACAAGTCTAGTTATTGTCCAATTGGTCTAAACACTTTTTCATAAGTGTCCAGAGATAAAACCTCTATAAAAACAAAGTAAAATTAAACAAAATGCTACATATTAGCAAATATGCTACTTGCATATGACTATTTAAATCTAATTTTGCTATCTAGACCTTATATATATAGATGCTATCTTGCTAATAACCGGTTGTCACCATTTACTGAACTTTAGGTAGTTCTTGTTGTCCTTATGTATTTTCCACGCTAATGGTAATTTATGTGAGAATTCACCACATTTTCACATCTTAGGGTTAGCTTTTCCTCTGGATCCCTGTGTGTCAGAACTTTACTTTCACTCAATTCCTGTGTTGCTTAGGCTGTTTTGTATTTCCTTCCATACATCTCAAATTCATATAGTGTCCATGTATGTTATGTCTTTCCTTTCATGTTGGCTACTGTATGCATAGGTTTAGGAGGGTAATTGTGTTGGTAACTTGCCCGGTGTGTGTCTTATCCAATGAATAGTGGGAGTCACTACCATGTCTCCCCTCATTCATATCATCGGGGTATGAAAAGGACACTACCCCCCATGGGGTCTGTGTCCCTATCTCCCCGTGATGTGGAGCACTGTACCATAGTGGCATACCCTAGTATGTATCTCCTACCTATATCAGTGCCTTGAAATCTGGTGCCGAGTTGAGCCCCCCTGGATGTATCGTTCCTAATCTGTACATCCATTCCGCCTCTCTCCTGAGTAGGACTTTGTTGCGGTCTCCTCCTCTTTCCAGCTGGGGGATGTGGTCAATTAAGATGTATCTTATGCTGGATACCTGGTGTCGCCTTTGTGCACAGTGTCTGGCTACAGGTTGGTCAGACTCCCCTGTGTCAAGTGCCACTCATATTGCCCGCCTGTGGTTGGCCATCCTTTCTCGTAATGTGCCACTTGTTTTTCCAATATAAAACCGGGCACATGGGCAAAAGAGTAAATAGATTACATGTGTTGTATTGCATGATAAGGAATGCTTGATGTGGTACACTTGGTTAGTGTGCGGATGGTGGAATGTTTTGGTAGTTATCAGACCGTTACATGTGGTACAGCCTAAGCATCGATATGAGCCTTTAATATTGACATTTACTTTGTTCAAGTAGCATCTTTTGGGATCTGTTTTTACTAAGAGATCTCTTAGGTTGGTGCCCCTTCGGTAGGCAATCATTGGTGTAAGGTTATGTGCAAACCTTAATTTGGGATCTGATTGGACCACTGGCCAATGTCTTCTCAAGATGTTGCCAGCCTCAGTGGTGTTAGGTGAAAAAGTAGTCGCCATTATGAGCCTATTTGTTGGTTGGATTATATCTTCTTTGTATATGAGAGTCTCTTGTGTGTGCGGTAGTACTTCTTGAAGGATTTCATCTATTATCCTTTTCTTGTACCCCCGCTGTATGAACTTGTCCCTCATGTATTGAAGTTGGGAGACCACTGTAGCTTTACTAGAGTTGTTGTGTATTACTCGTATCATTTGTGATTTGAGAATTCTTTAGAGTAGAGCTGGTGGGTGGCAACTATTTGCACATAGAATGGAATTCCTATCGGTAGGTTTGTGATAAAGGGTGGTGCCTAATGTTCCATCTTGAATGTAGACATTAAGGTCCAAAAAATGTATTTCTGTTTCACTATATGTGATTTTAAACCTCACCGGTGTGGCTGTGTTGTTCAATTGTTCAAACCATTCGAGTAGTGTGTGTTGTCCCCCCCGCCAGATAAGAAAGACGTCATCTATGTATCTTACATAGAATATTATAGATGGTGTATCCTTTTTCCAAAGAAATGATTTTTCAAAATCAGACATGTAGATATTGGCATACGATGGGGCCATATTAGACCCCATCGCCGTGCCAGATATCTGCAGGTAATATTGAGTCTTGAAGCGAAAGTAATTATGTGTGAGGCAAAATTGCATCAATGTCATGAGATATTCAATCGGGGGTCCCTCATATTCTGTGTCTTCAATGAGGTGTTTCCTAACTGCAGCTTGTCCCTTATCATGGCACATTACGAGAAAGGATGGCCAACCACAGGCGGGCAATACGAGTGGCACTTGACACAGGGGAGTCTGACCAACCTGTAGCCAGACACTGTGCACAAAGGCAACACCAGGTATCCAGCATAAGATACATCTTAATTGACCACATCCCCCAGCTGGGAAGAGGAGGAGACCGCAACAAAGCCCTACTCAGGAGAGAGGTGGAATGGATGTACAGATTAGGAATGATACATCCAGGGGGGCTCAACTCGGCACCAGATTTCAAGGCACTGATATAGGTAGGAGATACATACTAGGGTATGCCACCATGGTACAGTGCTCCACATCACGGGGAGATAGGGACACAGACCCCATGGGGCGTAGTGTCCTTTTCATACCCCGATGATATGAATGAGGGGAGACATGGTAGTGACTCCCACTATTCATTGGATAAGACACACACCGGGCAAGTTACCAACACAATTACCCTCCTAAACCTATGCATACAGTAGCCAACATGAAAGGAAAGACATAACATACATGGACACTATATGAATTTGAGATGTATGGAAGGAAATACAACACAGCCTAAGCAACACAGGAATTGAGTGAAAGTAAAGATCTGACACACAGGGATCCAGAGGAAAAGCTAACCCTAAGATGTGAAAATGTGGTGAATTCTCACATAAATTACCATTAGGGTGGAAAATACATAAGGACAACAAGAACTACCTAAAGTTCAGTAAATGGTGACAACCGGTTATTAGCAAGATAGCATCTATATATATAAGGTCTAGATAGCAAAATTAGATTTAAATAGTCATATGCAAGTAGCATATTTGCTAATATGTAGCATTTTGTTTAATTTTACTTTATGTTTTTATAGAGGTTTTATCTCTGGACACTTATGAAAAAGTGTTTAGACCAATTGGACAATAACTAGACTTGTGGTAAATACACGGTGTACAATAGGCACAAGCATGAACACAGTGGGGGCAACTTGGGGCATCAATAGTCAACAGGTGAATTAGATAGCAAACATAATGCCATAGAAAATAATATAAGAACAGCGAGTGGAAGATGACATGCTCCAAACATATGGCCAACCAAGGTTACCGTGGTAACCCAGATAAACAACTGGTCACTAAGCAGCCCGTACACGAAAGGATATAAGAGGCTGCTTCCAATATAAACATGCACAGAAAAAATGCCCACACAATGCACTATGTACATAATAGATAGATAAGGCAATGCAGATATGTTGCAGCACTGGATATGTAGAAGGCTGAAGTAAAAGCCTAAGATGTGAGATAACAGTCTGAGCGTTAAGCTAGTTATAACACTTTAAGAAATACACAGAGATATAATAACTTTAATTATGCACATTTGACACTTGCAAAAGATTGTGATCTGAAGATATTCACAACTATAAAGTATAATATACACGGATAATGTATAACAGCGTAGACCGGAAGTCATGTGATAGTAGATACTTCTGGTTGCAAATCACTGGAACGCACACTGCGCTCCACACATGAGTGTTTGGCGGTTTTTTCTGGGTCACTAGAGGTACACAGGTATTTTGCATTCATGTAATTTATATGTTGATATATATATGAGTTGTATTTGACACTATTGTTATGTTGATGACGGGGACTTGTTCCTTGAAAACGTAAAAAAAAAAAAAAAAGAGACTTTTTTTTCTCAACTTCACAAAAGACCTGAGAGTGCAGTTTCTTTATTGGAGATATTTGTGATATTACTGCACCCAGGCAGACGACCTTAGGAGGGTATATCCTGTGTAAAGGGACGGTCTTATATTTATATATATATATATATATATATATATATATATATACACACACACACACAGTGCTATTTAAATAAGCCAGAGGGGAATATTGTCTGTCTAACCAATGCCTTTTCTCTTGTTCTGCAAAAAATACAAATATTTCATATATATTTCTACAGTAATTGTTTATTTATTTGTAAATCATTCAGAATTTCCTCAAGTTTTATTTATAGACATACTACTATAAGTACATGAACTTTAATGTCCTAATTCTCAAGTAGAAAGTTGGCTTACTGCATAGTTTATTTCCAGCTCATATTGCCCTACCACAAATGCCAATTAGCAATGAGCGCCCCATGATAGAGGAACCATCTGGCATTCTGAAGATTGGCAGAGTTCTAATCATGTAACACAGCCAAGAAGCTGTTAATAAAATATTTTAACAAAGAATACAAAAGGATCTTGGAATAGTCTGTTAGTATTATCAACGAGAGGTAAACTGCTTGTGAACTTAAACTTCCATAACATTTATTGTTCTCGGATAATGAGCAGTCGCATTTTTACAACAAATTCAGTACAATATTTGCAACAATGTCATGGGTAAACTGTAGCTCGGTTTTGGACATGACATAATACTAACTTAAAGGGACACTGAACCCAATTTTTTTCTATCGTGATTCAGACAGAGCATGCAATTTTAAGCAACTTTCTAATTTACTCCTATTACCAAATTATTTTCATTCTCTTGGTATCTTTATTTGAAATGCAAGAATGTAAGTTTAGATGCCAGCCCATTTTTGGTGAACACACTGTGTTGTTCTTGCTGGTGGGTAAATTCACCTACCAATAAACAAGTGCTTTCCATGGTCTGAACCAAAAAAAATAGCTTAAATGCCTTCTTTTTCAAATAAAGAAAGCAAGAGAACGAAGAAAAATTGATAATAGGAGTAAATTTGAAAGTTGTTTAAAATTGCATGCTCTATCTGTATCACAAAATAAAAAATTTGGGTTCAGTGTCCCTTTAACAATATAATATATAAAGATTGAGAACAAAGATATAACTTAACAGTGGAGACTTTATGTGGAAAACCTGACCATATGACATCTTAATACTGAGGGATAACCTGCTGAGAAAAATAAATTCAAGTATACTAAGGGATATAATAAAGCTAAGGAAGAAAGCATTTTTCACAAAAGGAACAATAGGAGAGGTCATGTCCTTAAGTCTGAGGATAGTAGGTTCTGAGGAAAATTATTTAAGCACTTCTTCATGTAATGGGTGTTTGATTCATTGAAATGCTCTCCAATAAAGGTCTGTAAGGAAAAATGTTGTTACTCCTTAATGACACTGACATAACCTGTGTCATGTGCCTTTTAGGGTTTTTAGCCCTATAATATTATAGCATGCCTTTCTCCAGGATGCATTGGGTTAAAGCACAGTCTCGCTGTTATCGGTGAGAGCCACACTTTTTAACCCCTTTAACTTAAAACAACAGCTGAAGTACAAGGTATATTGTCTATCGTAAAGGGAAATTATTAAAAGTCTGGGATATTCATAAGAGTATCCCGCGATGGACCTTCTGCTTCTTGCATGCTTTCAAAAACAATGTTTTTATTTTAAATAAAGTTAGACTATAAAACAACTTTTATCTGATGTTTAACACTTTAGACATAGTACACATCTTTTTAAGACAACATTACTGCTTATGGAAACTAGCTTAATTTCCTTAATAAAGTGATTCCAGTAAGTAAATGCATGGTAGAGGGAAACATCAACCATACGTTTTGTATATATTCTGACCTATCGAGCCTATCTTTCTAGTCTCATAAGGACATGTAAACCAAATGTCGAATTGCTTGAAAGTGATGCAGCACACTTGTAAAGAGCTGACTAGGGAATATCACAAGCCCCTCTTTGTAAAAAAGGTATTTAACCACAAAAATGTCCCCAATTGCTACTTCCAACAGTAAAGGGATGTCCAGTAAGGATGGACCAACACATAGGCAACGACTTCAAATATCCATGTTTACTACTAAAAAGATAAATGGTACAATCAATGTTTGCAGAAGCCAATTTTGATGTTCTTGGGCTAGATTGAGGGGTCAAATTATCAAGTTCCGAATGGAACTTGATGCGGAAACAGAAGTTATGAAGCAGCGGTCTAAAGACTGCTGCTTTATAACTTGTCCGCCTGCTCTGAGGCAGCGGACAGAAATCAACCCGATCGAATACAATCGGGATGATTGACACCCCGAATCTGCAGGGGGCGGTATTGCACAAGCAGTTCTGGTGAACTGCTTGTGCAATGATAAATGCCAACAGAGTATGCTGTTGGCATTTATTGATGTGCAGCGGACATGATAAATATGCCCCTATGAGTGGAGCAGTAATTATCGCTCCTGCTCGTGCGCTAACTCCACCAGGAAAGGAATTGCTCATATTACAAATGGAAATTAAAAAGTTTTCGCTCGTGCACTAAGCCAACACACACAAAAAGCTGAACTTCAAATTTTGCGTTCTTGGCTGCTAAATTAGTGAATGCCAATCTGTGGCTATAAATAGGCTTCCTCCTCAATGGGATCATGTTAAAAATATAGTGAATTATATTCAATTCATGTAAAGGTACTACTCCAAGCTTCTCAACAAAATGGAACTCTTTGATCAAATATGGGTGGAGTGTGAGAAGGAGAATGTTATTAATGCATGACAGAACAGATAGAAACATGTGTATCACTGTTTTTGTTTGTTTGTTTTGTTTAGGTCTTCACTATCATCTTGGCACTAAGTGACTCGGAAATCGTCATGGATATTTATGTTGTACATTCTACACTGTATTTTCCAAAAACAGATTGATTAACCCCTTAAGCCAATATGATGTAGATCTATGTGATGCAGTATGAAGCCCATCGTAATGTAGATCTATGTCACAGTTTCAGGAAGCTACAGCAGCCTCCCCTGTAATGTGACAGACAAGAGCTGCTGTTCCTAAGCTGCAGGCATCGAATGGTGCTCTGGTTCAATATAAAGGCAGATGCCAGATCGTTGCAGACAGTGACATTGTGTGTGTCAAGGTCTGTAAAGATCATCTGCTTGTGCTGGCGGTAGGTGTGAGAGGGAAAGCAGGAGAAGGGTTGCTTGTCCAGCAGCAGAGGTGGTGGGTGGGGCCCTATACTACAGAATAAAAATGAATGGGAGAGGGAGGGATGGGGAGCTACACTACAGAAAAGGCTGACAAAGGGGGGGGGGGTTCTTCATGTAATTATTGCCATTTGGGGGGAGGTGGAGGAACTACAGAAAAGAAATAAAATAAAAAAATAATACTTAAATTAGGTACTGGCAGTCATCTGCCAGTACCAAAGATGGCCACCATTAATGGGATGGGGAGGCTTAAAGAGCAGTTTGGGAGGGAACAGGGAGGTGGGAGGGAAGAAGAGGATCACTACACTGCAAAAAAAGATGAGTGTGTGTGTGGGGGGGGCTCTTTGTGAGGGATTCGGGCATGGGAGGTAATCTCTACAATACAGCTAAAATGAACCTTAAGAGTTACCTGATTAACCCCCTTCACTGCCAGGAAAGAAGTGTGTATGAATATCTGCTATTTCTCAACACAGGGGATCCCAGAGTCGTTTTACAATCGTTTGTGTCATGATTGAATAAGCAATATGAAAATAATTTCAGAGAGAAACCCAAAGTTTGTGAAAAAGTTAATGATTTTTTTTATTTTATTTGATAACATTTGGCGGAGAAGTGGTGATATGAAATACACCAATATGGTCCAAGATTAATACCTTGGGTTGCACTACAGAAAATTATATAACCAAGTTGCTGTAAGGACAATGATAATTATATATATATATATATATATATATATATATATATATATATATATATATATGACAAGATAATGATTTATGGATGAATCTTATATGTATACCTTGTTCTTTAATAAAAAAATTAATTAATTAATTAAAAAAGAAAGGATATTTCTAGAACATTGTAATACCAAATCAACTTATTTCAGCAAAATATTGATACTGATTGCTACAATAAATTAAAGCATTATAATAAATGGAGATTATGATATGTGGGAGATTAAGATAGGTGGAGATATAAATAAATGAATAAATAAATCAGGTTAAAATAAAGTTAAGAAAACAGCATAAACTCTTTCATATAGCCAAACATTTCAAACCTTGCAGAAATCATTGTCAAAATAAATATAATTAATATACACAAAAATCTATATTTTATACATTCAGCCCTCCACAGAACATACATAATTCATAATTCAAGCCCTATGAATATTTGTACTACTAAGTTTGTAATAAATAAAGCCAAGAACATTATGTATACACTGACTTACACATATACATATTGCTAAATGAAGATCCTGTACATATTTTAGTAATATAGAGCCTTGGAAAAATTCTAGTAAGCTCAGCAAATGTGCTTACGGCTTCATTATTAAAAATATAAAACAAATCGTTTTCCAGTGCGCAAAAGTTGTGAAACAGATGTTGGTGCATATTTTAGTTAAGCTATAAGCTGCAGTGCGCTGTGTGATGTATACCAATATGGAAGAACAGCACATTGTATCCTTTAACATTCTTCTTATAGTATATGAGAATCAAATAAAAAAAATATATAATTGTCTTCTTTAAAATATTTTTTTTTTTAGAAAATGTATATTATTGTCTAAAGTGTGCCTCCCGCCAAGTTTGTTCTTACGGAAATAAACTATACTTTGTGCATGTGACAAAAAATATAGATTCCTCTATCACTCTAATAATAACCCCTGCAGTCACTGACTATGGGGGTAGGCACTACTGCCCACACAAATAAGAGTTTGATTTTATTTAATTTCAATGCAATAATTTAGTTTTAAAAAATGTAGAGTGGGTGCTGATGTTAGCAAATTGATAGATCTGTGGGTTAATTCGCAATCTATTGAGAATGAGATGATAAATTCCGGCACCTTTCTTGCAAACAACTGCAAATCATAAGCAATCATATTTCTAGTGAAAAAATAAGGATCAAATTCCTATGACAACATTCATCACCTGTGTAGGAACTCCATTAAAAGCACCACCCAGCCACAAAAATTAACTAAAAATGTACATAAGAAATGTTCCAGGTTTCTAATTTCTGTTTTCTTTTTTTTTTTATTTCAGCACCATTTTTTACATGGATTGTAAACTTGCCCTTGGTGTCTCTTGAAAAAAAAAAATTCTCCTTTCTTCAAAGACTACTGCACCAGTTATATATCAGCTTTTGCTTATGTTTTCAATTAAAACAATGCCTATTATAATCCCTAAATAAATATTACTCATTTCATGTGGAAAAACACTCATCTAGATTACGAGTTTTGCGTTAGAGGCTGTGAGGTGCTAACGAGCAGTTTAAGCTCACCGCTTACGTACAGACAGCGCTGGTATTACAGGTTTTTAGAAACCTGGCGTTAACCGCAAAAAAGTGAGCGAAGAGCAAAATTTTGCTCCACATCTCACCTCAATACCAGCGCTGCTTACGTTAGCGGTGAGCTGGTAAAATGTGCTTGTGCACGATTTCTCCATAGGAATTAATGGGGGAGAGCCAGCTGAAAAAAAACCTAACACCTGCAAAAAAGCAGCGTAAAGCTCCTAACACAACCCCATTGATTCCTATGGGGAAAGAAAATGTTTGTCTACACCTAACACCCTAACATGAACCCCCGAGTCTAAACACCCCTAATCTTACACTTATTAACCCCTAATCTGCCACCCCCAACATCGCTGACACCTATGTTATATTATTAACCCCTAATCGGCCGCTCCGGACACCGCCGCTGCCTACATTATACTTATGAACCCCTAATCTACTGCCCCCAACATCGCCGACACCTACATTATATTTATTAACCCCTAATCTGCCACCCCCAATGTCGCCGCAACCTAACTACACTTATTAACCCCTAATCTGCCGCCCCCAACGTCGCTGCCACTATAATAAACATATTAACCCCTGAACCTAAGTCTAACCCTAACCCCCCCTAACTTAAATATAATTTAAATAAAATTACTATCATTAACTAAATTATTCCTATTTAAAACTAAAAATACTTACCTATAAAATAAACCCTAAGATAGCTACAATATAACTAATAGTTACATTGTAGCTAGCTTAGGGTTTATTTTTATTTTACAGGAAACTTTGTATTTATTTAAACTTGGTACAATAGTTATTAAATAGTTATTAACTATTTAATAACTACCTAGTTAAAATAAAGACAAAGATACCTGTAAAATAAAACCTAACCTAAGTTACAATTACACCTAACAGTACACTACAATTAAATTAATTACCTAAATTAAATACAATTAATTACAATTAAATAAAATTATCTAAAGTACAAAAAACAAACACTAAATTACAGAAAATAATAAAGAAATTGCAAGATTTTTAAACTAATTACACCTAATCTAATCCCCCTAACAAAATAAAAAAGCCCCCCCAAAATAAAAAAAAGCCCTACCCTACACTAAATTACAAATAGCCCTTAAAAGGGCCTTTTGCGGGGCATTGCCCCAAAGTAATCAGCACTTTTACCTGAAAAAAAATTACAATTCCCTCCCAACATTAAAACCCACCACCCACACAACCAACCATACTCTAAAACCCACCCAATACCCCCTTAAAAAACCTTACACTAACCCCCTGAAGATCACCTTACCGGGAGACGTCTTCACCCAACTGGGCCGAAGTCCTCAACGAAGCCGGGAGAAGTCTTCATCCAACTGGGCAGAAGTGGTCCTCCAGACGGGCAGAGTGGAGCATCCTCTTCTTTCCACGGCCGACGACTGAATGAAGGTTCCTTTAAATGACGTCATCCAAGATGGCGACCCTTCAATTCTGATTGGCTGATAGAATTTTATCAGCCAATTGGAATTAAGGTTGAAAAAATCCTATTGGCTGATGCAATCAGCCAATAGGATTGAATTGACATTCTATTGGCTGATTGGAACAGCCAATAGAATGCCAGCTCAATCCTATTGGCTGATTGGATCACCCAATATGATTGAACTTCAATCCTATTGGCTGATTGCATCAGCCAATAGGATTTTTTCTACCTTAATTCCGATTGGCTGATAGAATTCTATCAGCCAATCGGAATTGAAGGGATGCCATATTGGACGACGTCATTTAAAGGAACCTTCATTCAGTCATCGGCCGCGGAAAGAAGAGGATGCTCCGCGTCGGATGTCTTGAAGATGGACCCGCTCTGTGCCGGATGGATGAAGATAGAAGATGCCGTCTGGATGAAGACTTCTGCCTGTCTGGAGGACCACTTCTGCCCGGTTGGATGAAGACTTCTCCCGGCTTCGTTGAGGATTTCGGTCCGGTTGGGTGCAGACGTCTCCTGGTAAGGTGATCTTCAGGGGCTAGTGTTAGTTTTTTTTAAGGGGGGATTGGGTGGGTTTTAGAGTAGGGTTGGTTGTGTGGGTGGTGGGTTTTTATGTTGGGGGGGTTTGTAATTTTTTTACAGGTAAGAGAGCTGATTACTTTGGGGCAATGCCCCGCAAAAGGCCCTTTTAAGGGCAATTTGTAATTTAGTGTACGGTAGAGCTTTTTTATTTTGGGGGGCTTCTTTATTTTGTTAGGGGGATTAGATTAGGTGTAATTAGTTTAAAAATCTTGTAATTTCTTTATTATTTTCTGTAATTTAGTGTTTGTTTGTTTTTTCGTACTTTAGATAATTTTATTTAATTGTAATTAATTGTATTTAATTTAGTTAATTTATTTAATTATAGTGTAGTGTTAGGTGTAATTGTTACTTAGGTTAGGTTTTATTTTACAGGTACATTTGTCTTTATTTTAACTAGGTAGTTATTAAATAGTTAATAACTATTTAATAACTATTCTACCTAGTTAAAATAAATACAAAGTTGCCTGTAAAATAAAAATAAACCCTAAGCTAGATACAATTTAACTATTAGTTATATTGTAGCTAGCTTAGGGCTTATTTTATAGGTAAGTATTTAGTTTTAAATAGGAATTATTTAGTTAATTGTAGTAATTTTATTTAAATTTATTGTAATTATATTTAAGTTAGGGGGGTAGGGTTAGACTTAGGTTTAGGGGTTAATACATTTAATATAGTGGGGGCGGCAGATTAGGGGTTAATAAATGTAGGTAGGTGGCGACGATGTTAGGGCCGGCAGATTAGGGGTTAATAATATTTAGAGCTGCGGAATCTGTTGGCGCTCTACAAATAACCGATAATAATAATAATAACTAGTGTTTGTGATGCGGGAGTGCGGATGTTTAGGGGTTAATATATTTATTATAGAGGCGGCGATGTCCGGTTTGGCAGATTAGGGGTTAAAATATTTATTTTAGTGTTTGCAATGTGGCGGGCCTCGGTTTAGGGGTTAATAGGTAGTTTATGGGTGTTAGTGTACTTTTTAGCACTTTAGTTAAGACTTTTATGCTACAGCGTTGTAGTGTAAAACTCTTAACTACTGACTTTTAAATGCGGTACCAGTCTTGACAGGAGAGGGTGTACCACTCACTTTTGGTCAGACTCGTAATACCGGCGCTATGCAATTCCCATTGAAAATATAGGATGCACAATTGACGTAAGTGGATTTGCGGTATTTCCGAGTCTGGCCAAAAAAGTGAGCGGTACACCTTTACCTTCAAGACTCGTAATACCAGCAGGCATTAAAAAGCAGCGTTGGGACTGGCCAACGCTGCTTTTAACCCTAACGCACAACTTGTAATCTAGGCCACTGTTAACACTATAAAAAACTGTTATAATAAACTTCACATATACCACAAACTGCTGCATTGCTAGATTACAACAATTGATACTGCTGAGTGAGTTACCATTTGTGCAACCTCATACAAAGAATAACACACAATTTGGTATTACAAGGTGATGGTTAAATAGTTTAACCATAGCACCTTAAAGCGGCTTTTTTTTTTTGCATACGTTTATTGGTTAGGGAAGGGCTATTAATGCACTCATCCCTCTTGTATGACAAGTGGAACTCAAATACAATCCAAAATACTGCTCTCAAATTCAGCATTTTGTAAGACCGGAAGTAAATAATTATTACTCATAGGATAGCAGAGATCTGCATGAAGATCTCCACTAATACCATTGGTTGTGAATCCTCTGCCTAGCACTCAAGCGATATCCTGATTTAATTTTAATGAGTGCCTAGATAGAAGTCTATTATCTATTACAAAATAAACTTTGGTCTTGTAATATGAGTGCAAAAATAAAAGTGCTATAGTCAGTGTTTGAGCAACTTTAAAGTACAATAGTGCTAATATTTTTGCTCTCCACTTGGGATAGATTAAAAGGAAACAGAGAGAGAGAGGGAGATAGTGACAGAAGACAGAGGAAGAGAGTGTTCAGACAAGCTATGCTTACCAGATCATTTCCTTTCCTTCTATATGAGGAGAATCCACAGCTTCATTCCTTACTTGTGGGAATACAGAACCTGGCCACCAGGAGGAGGCAAAGACACCCCAGCCAAAAGTTTAAATACCTCCCCCACTTCCCTCATCCCCCAGTCATTCTGCCGAGGGAACAAGGAATAGTAAGATAAATATCAGGGTTTAAATGGTGCCAGAAGAACAAATCCAAATTTAAGTCCACCCAACGGAGATTTGGGCAGGGCCGTGGACTCTCCTCTTACAAAAGGAAAGGAAATTATCTGGCAAGCATAATTTATGTTTTCCTTCTTAATATGAGGAGAGTCCACTGCTTCATTCCTTACTTGTGGGAAACATATACCCAAGCTCTAGAGGACACTGAATAAAAAACTGGAGGGTAAAAAGAGAGGCGGACCCTGTTCTGAGGGCACCACATCCTGCAAAACCCTTTCTCCCAAAAGCTGCTTCTGCCAAAGCAAAAATGTCAAATATGTAAAAACTTGAAAAAGTATGTAAGGAAGACCAGGTATTCGCCCTACAATCTAATCCATAGAGGCCTCAGTCTTAAAAAAACCCAAGAGGAAACCAAAGCTCTAGTTGAATGAGCCTTTATCCCGCTGACTCATAAGCTAAGTGAGTAATGCTCTTCAACAAGAAAAACAAAGAAGTGGACAAGGCTTCCTGCCCCTTATGCTTCACAGAATAAACACAAACAAGGAAAAAGTCTAATGAAACATCCTTGTAGCCTGAAGATAGAAATTAAAGGCCCGAACCACATCCAAGTTATGAAATAACTGCTCCTTCGAAGAGAAAGATTAGGACACAAGGAAGGAACCACAATCTCCTGATTGATGATGTAATCTGAAACAACCATAGGAAGAAAACTAACCCAATACGAAGAACAGTCTTAGCCACGTGAAAAACTCGGTAAGGAAACTCACAATGCAAGGCAGCATCTCAGAAAACTCTGCGCCCTGAAGCATTAGTCAGTAGAAGAAACTTCCAAGACAGAAAATTTCAATGTCAAGACCATGCATAAGCCAAACGGAGGCTTCTGCAAAACTTAGAACAAGATGTAAACTCCAAAGAGGAGCACTAGATCTAAACACAGGCCTGATCTAGTCAAAGCCTGAACCAAAGACTGGACCTCTGGAAGCTCCGTGAGCCTTTTGAGCAGTAAAACAGATAGGGCCCGGAATCTGTCCCCTAAGGGAGCCAAAAGAAAAGGCCCTTCGCCAGAGCATCCTGGAGAAAGGAAGGATCCTATAATACCTGGCCTTATTCCAGGGGAATCCCCACTCTTCATGTAAAAAAAAAAGGTCCTTCACCCCTTATGATAGATGCAACGATACCCTGGCGTATGAGCTAAAACAAGAGTATCAACAATCCTAAGCGTTCAATTCCATGCAGTCAGCCTCAGAGAATCCAGATTGTGATGAACACAAGGACCCTGCTCCAGCAAATCCCTGTAACAAGGTCCATGTAGGCAAAGCCCCTAAACTGCGATACAACTCGTAGATATAAACTGAGCACTCTGTCTCACTGACTCCTGCTAGGATTGAACCATCCACAACAAAGCATGACATGGCCAAAAGAGAAGAAGGTTAAAAAGAAAACTCTAAGGAATGCTAGATGTCTAGCATATTCTGGATGAAAAGGCCAGAGCCCAACCTGGGTTCAAACCCACCTTCTGCTACAGAAGTGGTGGAGCTAACACTGATGCCTTGAAATTTTGATCGTCTTCACCATCAGTATACAGACATTCGCGCAGGGAATTATTGTAGGGGACATCCGATCTTGAAGAGTACGCTCATAGAGAGGGTCGTTGGCAATGAGCCGAAGTGGGCCTCCGCCCACCATAAAACACAAGACCCTCCCTGTTTAGCAGGAGGAACTCTCCTTCTCCAAAAGAAGATCTCCAAAAAGGTCTCCCCACTGAGAGGTCCCAACTGGTATGAAGAAATGTGGAAAAGGATTACGAACTGGTGCTAAAATCAACCCCAGTGAAATACAAAAGGTAGGGGAATACTGGCGCTGAAGCTAGGGTTTCAATTCCATGCAGTCTCAAAAAAAACAATAAATATGTGAGGGGTACCTGTGTGGGATTATCGAATAAAATATTAAAATAAGTTGATAAAAAATGATAAGAAAAATAAATGTACTATATTAAAAAGACATAATTTATTATCAAAAAAGGCACATGTGCATTATGGTTAAAATCAATCAATGGATCAAATGGATCCTATATATATATATACTCTAATACTGAAATGTGATTAATAATGCCCTTAAAACTAGCTCGAAAGAAGCATATAAAAAGGGGGATAATTAACCTCAAAGGGACAATATATTATAATATATTATAGCACCTAAGTTAAACTTAAAATACATAGGTTACAAACGTAAAATAAAGTGCATTCTAGTATAGCAAGGTATTGGACGTCCAATATATAAACATAAAAATCACAATTGAAAAAATTATGAAAAAGGAACTAAGAGAAACTACTACTTGAAGCCTCTACTAAAAGAAAAACCTGCTCAAATATGCAGTATAACTTAGTAAACAAACGATAAGTATAAATGAGTCAATGAGTCAATATTATGAAAGGGCACTTATATCAGGCCAAACGTATGTAGATGATCATACCAATAGTGCATTGGATCAAACTCACATACGAGAGGGGTACCTTTCGCATTAGTGTTACACCTCTGTGGGTAAAAGTAGGGATCCTAGAGTTGTATCGTTTCTCTATCGGATAAGTGCAGTGTGGGCATGTTCTCCGGATACCGCCCACTTACGTCATCCGTTTCGGGTAGCGCAACTTGTGTCAAGCCGCTACACACAGAGGGAGAGTTTTTATCTTCTTTAGTGTCCGCAGAGTCTTTGCTGGTGTTTCTGCGTTCCTTTTTCAAATTCCCTCAAAAGGAAATAGATGGAGTTCCCAAGTTGTCTCTCTCCGTGGTAGTATAAGCAGTTTACCGGAACATAAACTGGTCTTCTTTGCTAGGTTGTATTGTCTCACAAACATAGGAGGAGGTTTAAACAAAAAACAGCTGTAGAAGATGAGCCATGATTAACGCGTTTCTCCCCCAACTGGTATGAACCCAGAAGACCAAATCCTCAAAGCAGAATGCTTGCTGAGGAAACAAAGGAATAATTGGAAGGGAACTTTTATGCTACGGCGTTGTAGTGTAAAACTCTTAACTACTGACTTTTAAATGCGGTACCAGTCTTGACAGGAGAGGGTGTACCGCTCACTTTTGGTCAGACTTTTAATACCGGTGCTATGCAATTCCCATTGAAAATATAGGATACACATACACAATGTAAGTGGATTTGCGGTATTTCCAAGTCTGGCCAAAAAAGTGAGCGGTACACCTTTACCTTCAAGACTCGTAATACCAGCAGGCATTAAAAAGCAGCGTTGGGACCGGCCAACGCTGCTTTTTAACCCTAACGCACAACTTGTAATCTAGGCCACTGTTAACAATATAAAAAACTGTTATAATAAACTTCACATATACCACAAACTGTATAAAAAGTCCCATATTGGACAGTAAGTAAAATAATAGTGAAGTTATGTTAGTGCAATTTGATATTACTGCAACACTGGAATCATACATATTTCTGAGCTTATGACCAAGCTCAGAGTATAACAGCACAAATGAATCTCCCTCCTTGGAGATAAAGCAGTGTTTATGCCTTGATTTTTCACAAAATACAGCTTTTATTCAAAGGTGTTTTAAAAGCCACTAGGGTTTATTTCATGGTGTATTGTTAAAAAAAGTGAAAAACATCTACTTACAAAGACTGTGACAACACACAATGGGGCCAATTTATCAATGTCTGTCCGACATGATATTCTAGCAGGGGTTGTCAATCAGCCTGATTGGGTGGATTGCAGACCGCAGCCTAAGAGGCAGACCAGTTATGGAGCAGCAGTCTTAAGACCGCTGCTTCATAACTGCTGTTTTCAGCGAGCCTGAAGGTTCCCGTGGAAACAGGGGCATCAAGCTTTATTTGGAACTTGATAATTGGGCCCCTATGTCTATTTTTTCAGCGGTTTATTGGCTCCATTTTTTACAAGTCCCCACCCTCAGTGTGACGTCACCTTTCCTCCGATGATCATTTCGGGAAAAAAACAAAAAATTACCGTAATTTTTTCACATTACAATATTCTTCACATAAGGGAATATGTTCTATGTATTACATATTCTATGTAAATAGATATATATATATATACATATATATATATATATATATATATATATATATATATATATATATATATATATATATATATATATAAACACACATACACACACACATACACATAGGTGTAGAAGTATATTGCACCAAAATACCATCAGATATATGTAAAAATAATAATAAAGAACATATCCTTCTATGTGAATAACATTGGAAAGTAAAATATTCATATTTTCATGTCGGGTTAGCACATTTGAGAATATGCAATCAGGTTTGTGTGCAAGTAGATTAGGTTTTCCCCGTATTTTTTTTTTCTCCATTGACTGCTATGGGGGAATAGGTTAACATGATTGTAATATTTTTGCATTCATCGGGTTAGCGCACGTTCGAAAACTTGACTTTAAACTGTTAATACGAGCACTACCAAACACATGCAAAAACCTTACTCCTAGCAGAGTTAGCGTGAGATCCTGCGCCGCTTGTAATCTGGCCCCTATTGTGCATAAAATACATACAGCAGCCAAGGAGAGATAAATGACAGTATGCACTGACAAGAATAGCCGTTGACTGGTTGGTGGGAACAAAATATTTTTATGAGAATTCATTAGAAAAAATAGCCTCAAGGGGAATCAGTAGGGCCTATGGGCTTCATACAGATATGATAGATTTTGACTCCTCAATTAAAAATAATATTATGTATAAAGACATTCTGAAAGCATGGTACACTAATGAAGGCTCCTTTAAGTGATGTCATCCAAGATGGCGTCCCTTAGATTCCGATTGGCTGATAGAATTCTATCAGCCAATCGGAATTAAGGTAGAAAAAATCCTACTGGCTGATGTAATCAGCCAATAGGATTGAACCTCAATCCTATTGGCTGATTGGAACAGCCAATAGGATTGAGCTTGCATTCTATTGGCTGTTCCAATCAGCCAATAGGATTGAAGTTCAATCCTATTGGCTGATTGCATCAGCCAATAGGATTTTTTCTACCTTAATTCCGATTGGCTGATAGAATTCTAAGGGACGCCATCTTGGATGACATCACTTAAAGGAACCTTCATTCGTCGGGTAGTCGTCGGCCGAGGAGGATGCTCCACGTCAGATGTCTTGAAGATGGACCCGTTCCACGCCGGATAAATGAAGATAGAAGATGCCGTCTGGATGAAGACTTCTGCCGTCTGGAGGACCAATTCTGCCTGGTTTGGATGAAGACTTCTGCCCATCTGGAGGACCACTTCTGCCCAGCATGGATGAAGACGTCTCCCAGTAAGTCGATCTTCAGGGGGCTAATGTTAGGTTTTTTTAAGGGTGTATTGGGTGGGTGTTTTATTTTTAGGTTAGGGCTTTGGGCCTGCAAAAGAGCTAACAGCCCTTTTAAGGGCAATGCTCATCCAAATGCCCTTTTCAGGGCAATGGGGAGCTTAGTTTTTTTTAGTTAGTATATTTTTTGGGGGGTTGGTTGTGTGGGTGGTGGGTTTTACTGTTGGGGGGGTTGTTTATATTTTTTTACAGGTTAAAGAGCTGATTACTTTGGGGCAATGCCCCGCAAAAGGCCCTTTTAAGGGCTATTGGTAGTTTAGTTGATGCTAGGGTTAGTTTAGTTTATGCTAGGGTTAGGTTTTATTTTATAGGTACTTTTGTATTTATTTTAACTAGGTAGGTAGTTAAATAGTTAATAACTATTTAGTAACTATTCTACCTAGTTAAAATAAATACCAACTTCCCTGTAAAATAAAAATAAACCCTAAGCTAGCTACAATGTAACTATTAGTTATATTGTAGCTAGCTTAGGGTTTATTTTATAGGAAAGTATTTAGTTTTTTTTTTTTTTTTTTTTTAATTTTTTATTCATTAATAATAAACAAGTTACAGAGGCATAAAAAGAAACAATTCTTGCTAAACATCCAGAAAGCTATCTAGTAGATGTTATTATCCTAAACATTGACTCATCCATATGATTTAATCAACCGTTAATAATCTTCATTATCTTACTCGATATTATATTGCATTTTCATTCTAATCAAATGCTGCCATCTTCATTTTGACTAAGTATTTTTTAGTCGGGCTATCTTATCTTCTCACTATTTACATCATTCTACGGATCCAAACTTAACAACAAAACATAAGGAAAAGGAGGAAAAGAAAAAGGGGGAAAAAAAAAAAAAAAAAAGAAAAAAAAAAGAAAAACCAGAACCCTAAGACCCCTTCACCATGTCTGCGTGAAGTTGTGCATCCATCACCAAGTGTTAAAGATCTTCTAATCTTTCCCATTCTCCCCTCAATCTCGAAGCCAATATTATTTCAGTCTGAGCAAAAGGCTTTATAACTTGATTTTGTACTGAGATTTCCAGGGTTATAATATATGGTTTCCATTTCCCCAGGAAGCCCTCTAGCCTATTTAAAACATCCGATTTAACATCTTGTTGTTCAACAAATAGTTGTTTTATTAATCTATTTTTTAATTGCGGAATGGTAGGGGTGTTCTTAACTGTCCAAAGATCCAAAATACATTTACGAGCCTGTAGAATAATCATTGTTAACAACAGTTGGTTTTCGGTTTTCGCTCTATCCCATCTTAAAAAACATATTTGAGGGATTCCTAATTCAATATCGATTTTAAAATTTTGTTTGATCCAGTATCTGACTTTTTGCCAAAAAGGATATATCTTGGGACAGCTTAAAAAATGATGCATAAAATTTGCATTCCTCCAGCCACATTTTATACAAACATTTATACTATTTGGGTTCCATTTTGATAGCCTACGCGGTGTTATGTAATCCCGATGTAGCATTCTTGCCTGTGATTCTCTAAGAACCACAGACAGGGTTGCTCTCCTCGCTATTTGCAAGCTGTCCATGATCCAAGTTTGTCCAAGATTCTCCCTAATATCCGTTCCCCATCTACTCAATATATTATCCATAACTCTCGATTCTTCCCTATTGTTCATTGTTTGATATATTCCTGATAACGAGAATGAGCCACTTAAGAATTTCTTTTGGGGAAGGTCAAAAAAGGCAGTATCCCAAAATAGGGTGTTTCCCTCTATCATACTTGATACATAGTGTCGGGCTTGCAGAAAGGCAAAAAATTGCGTATTTGGGATATCAAACTTGTTTTGTAACATCTGAAACGAATATATCTTTTTACTTAAAGGATCCACCATATCTCCTAAGGTTTTTAACCCTTTCGCATCCCATAGTCTAAACGCCCCAGTATCTATTCCTGCTGGGAAATAAATATTATTTAAAAACGGGATAGATCTTGGCGATATCACAGGACCCTTTACAAATTTTTGAATTGAATGCCAGGCTCGGAGAGCATCCCCATAAAGTATATGCGATTGAATTTGTTTTGGGATATCTTTATAAGAAATAAAGGGTAAAACCGAGAGATTCCATTCTCCCAGTACTGCTTTTTCCAAGGTCTCTTCACCAAAGTGATATGTGTTTAATTGCCAATCTAATACTATTCGTGCCAGAGCAGGCCAATTATAAAATTTAAAATTGGGTAGTCCAAAGCCCCCCTTTGCATAACTGGCATATAATTTCCAAAGAGCAATTCGAGACTTCTTTCCTTTCCAAAGAAACATTCCTATTGCTCGATTTAGCCTCTTTAAATCGCTTTTTGTTATAAGACAGGGAAGCATTAGTAAAGGGTATAAGATTTTAGGGAGCACCACCATTTTTATCAATGCTATCCTTCCTGCTAATGTAAGGGGAAGATTTTTCCAATGTACTAGGAGCGAGATAAAAAAAAAGTATTTAGTTTTAAATAGGAATAATTTAGATAATTGTAGGTTTTATTTAGATTTATTTAAATAATATTTAGGTTAGGGGGTGTTAGGGTTAGACTTAGGTTTAGGGGTTAATACATTTAGAATAGTGTCGGCGACTTTGGGGGTGGCAGATTAAGGGTTAATAAATGTAATGTAGGTGGCGGCAGTATAAGAGGCAGCAGATTAGGGGTTAATAACATAATGTAGGTGGCAGTGGGCTCTGATAGTGGTGGTTTAGGGGTTAATAAGTTTATTTAGTTGTGGCGGGGTCCGGGAGTAGCGGTTTAGGGGTTAATACATATAAAGTAGGTGGTGGCGGTGTAGGGGGCAACAGATTAGGGGTGTTTAGACTTGGGGTACATGTTAGGGTGTTAGGTGTAAAGGTAACTTTATTCTCCCATAGGAATCAATGGGATATCGGGCATCAGCGAACATAAGCTTTCGCTGCTTTCAGACTCCCATTGATTCCTATGTCATCCGCCGCCTCCAGGGCCGGAATAGTGGCGAGCGTACCTGGTGGATATTTGTTAACTTCCAAAAGTAGTCAGATAGTGCTGAATTTGCATTCGGAACATCTGTAATGACGTAAGCATCGATCTGTGTCAGACTGAGACTGGCGGATCGTATGGTACGTCACAAAATTCTACTTTTGGCGGTCTATATGCTTTCATAAATATGGAGAATCAAGGTCTCCACAATTACGCTGCGGATTTCCAGCGTATTTGCGGTTGACGGCTTGATAAATAGGCCCCGTTGTCTTTAGCTGAATATAACCAAATACGGCCCTAAATTAATTGGGATATACGAGGAAATCCCCTTTTGATGTTATATTTAGCTCAAAGTAGGTTTACGATGGGACTAATATTCAGGATTTTTTCAATAAGGACATAGAAAAAAATGGTAAAAAATAATTTAATACATTATTAGGTTTAATTTATGTCTTTTATGGATATTATACTGTTGAAGCTCTGGGAACGTTATGTGATTAACCTTAACAGACAATCTATGTTCATAAGTCGTCAAGTAAATACAACTAAATAAAGCCCTAAATTTATTTATTAATTTGGGTATACGGGGCTTTCCATTCTAGGGCTATATTTTGTTCGAATTAGGCTCTGGAAGGGAATTATACTCAATGTTTTGATATATTCTTACTGAGGGCATAGAAAATATTGTTAAGGTTAACTTTGTACACCTTTAATAAATGTTTAATTTATGTTTTATAATGGTATTATAATGTTGAATATTTTATGCTCCTTCATATTGTTTAAGTCTGAAGTGAATTAAATTATCGAATGGTTTTCTTTTAATTATGGATTGGAATCTGTGTAATGTATTGTGCTTTATAATGTATATTTGTTGATATATGCAGTCTAAAAATTTAGTAAGCTGTTAAGTTCTCATCTGTATGGACTATTGTTTACTGTACCTGCATATTCTACCACTGGTATTTTGTATATCATTTTGTTCTCTATACCCGAAATTTTACAATAAAAATGATAAAATAATAATAAAAAATGACAGTATGCACAAATAACACATGCTGCCCATGCCATCTGTTGATCTTGTTTACTGGTAATGCAAGGCACTTTCTGGGCTCATCCAGCACCCTAGATATCATTGAAGGTGTGTTTAATGACGCATTGCCAGTGCTCTTTATCTGATGATAAAAAAACGCCACCTCAAATATCTGATACCTTACACACATGCTACTCATAAATATGCATTAATATGACTTTGCCTTATGAAAAACAAATCTCAGCTAAGAGCATTCTTTGGTTATTATTTTGTTTAATTTTGCAAGCATGCAGTTTGTGGGTGGATTTTAAATTAATTAAAAAAATACTCTATCAACCTTTCAACATACCCAATACAGTTTTACTACATTTGTTAAAACATCTTCCTTTAGTTAATCTTCATATTGGTTATTTGAAATCTTATTCTGTATTTGGGCTTAAAAAGCACTTTCTATCTTTAGAATTCTCAGAGGACCTCCAGATACTTTAATATATTTACAAATGGCATTATCCCTATCAGTAGATTTATGTATTACTGCTAAAAGCTTTTCCTCATTATATTTATGATAGTCTTAGAGTAAAGTGGAATTTATAAAATAGATACAAAAATATAAAACCATTTTATTTGCATGATATTTATTCTTACAAAAAATAAAATACATCCAAAAAATGTGCCTAAGTTAACAACAATCTGTTCAATATAGAGTGATATATGGCTAGATTACGAGTGGAGCACCAAATGTTGCTTCTGCAAGCACGATATTTGCACTGCACTCAGTAATACCAGTGCACGCAAACGTGCACTGGTATAAGTTAAGCACAATGCAAACACGGCCTCATGTTCACATTGCCTGGAAGCTTTTCTCTCACCAGAATGCGCTTCCATGGGCTCCAATAGGAGCCTCGTTCTGATGCCGTGAGACACAGAAAAGCAGCCCATGGGGTCACGCAGCAAATTTAAAATATAAATTTATACGACAATTTGTTTTCCTGATTGCCCGCATCCCCTCACTTGAATCACTTATAACTGCTTTTATTTTTTTTAAAAGATGCTCATATATATTTATTTTTTTAAATTAAGGAATTGTTCACTTTATTTGTGGGGCAATTGGGGGACATTTTTTAAATTAACCAGAGGTCTGGCCTCTTGTTTATTGCACTTAGCATAAAGTGTTACCATGAGCTTGTGGTAGCATTGACCAGCCACTTGTAATAGCTGTTTATTTAATGTGCGCCTGTAAACATGCAAATTTGCCACTACGGGCACACGTTAAATTAGTGCTCCACTTGTAATCTAGCTAGTGCTCCACTTGTAATCTAGCCCATAATGATTTAAACATGTATAAAAGTTAGGCCATTGTTACTGTTATTAATTTTCAGACATTACAATTACTGCCATAAAAGATAACACCATCTGGCATTTTAAAAAGCTGATGAATTTTAATTTTACGCTTGCCAAAGTAAGGCAGTGCAATGCCATTTTAGCTCCCATTGTAGTCAGCAAGAGCGTGTCCATTAGAAATGTTATTTCAAAATGTGAAACACACTTAAGAACATTTAAAATAAATAAAATAAAAGGAATAGTTAATTATTCCTACCAACATGTTCCTTAGACCATACAACTAGCGGCATATACAAGATACATTATAAAGATGAATAGGTTGGAAGGCAAAATGGTGAGTAACAAACACAGGTAAGAAAAAGTAACCGGTTAGGAAACCGGGGGGAGACAGCATTGATGCCTGGGATATATTCTACTTGCAAAGCTCCTGTTGGTTTTTGATTGGTTTTCAAAATACAGGCAATTCTTTAATCCAAAAACATACCTATGTAATGGATTTGAAATGATTTATCATAACCACCTAATAAGTTATTTTGGTTTGAGACTCCTCCCCAAAAACATGCCACCTTATTAAAAAACACTTTTTGCACAGTTGTTTTCATATATGATTTTAACATTTCTAAAAAATTTTACCACTTGAAAACGTTTTTAGTACAGTATATTTAGGGCTAGATTACAAGTGGATAGCAAAAATTTCACATACTTTTCATGATTGTTTGCACTCTGTTTAAATTACGCTGATATTAGAAGTAGAGCGAAATCACGATTTCACTAGCATCCTTACCACAATTTCAGAGCTGTGGTTAACTGTTTGGCGAAATTAAAAAGTTGCACAAAAAAAAAACACTTTAAATATACATTACAAAGTACACTTACACTCATTAACACCGTCTAATAAAAAAATATTCTAAAAAAATATAGCACACAAAAGTTATAAGAGCTCAAAGATATGTGAGTTCAGGTGTTAGAAAAAAAATGTATAGAGATACATACATATACATGTCTAAATATGTACTGTATATATACATATATATATATATATATACACACACACAGACATATATATATATATATATATATATATATATACACACACACATACATATATCCATATACATACTGTATACATATATATATACATACATATATATATTAATTCATACATATATATATATACATACACACACACACACACACACACATATATATATATATACATACATACTCACATATATATATATATATATATATATACAGGAAAAACAAGAGAAGGGCGACTCCTAGCGCAGGCCAAAGTGATATTCAGCACCGCGTATCAGCCAACCCAGGTATAAGGGTACTCACATTTAGCAGCGCACCCAGTGGTGCAAGTCACACAAACTGGGCTATTATATTGGCCCAGTGCACATAATCAGCTGGCTCCCAGGTGTGTGGACTCCGATGTTAATGAGGAAGGTATTCGTATCAAAGAGACTCAAAAAAAGAGCTTGGAATAAAAGATGCTTTATATTTAAAAAATAGTTCAGAACATACAATAAAAAGTTAAAACCAAAAGTATTATTCGCTACGTGTTTCTCGGCATCTATCGTGCCGTTTCCTCAGGCTTATAATACTGATAAAGCACTTGAAGTCTCCTATATACCCACCCACTACCAATCATAGATCAGATACCTTCCTCTTACACAGGTGACTAATTTTGCAGTTCCTATTAAGAACCTGAGAGGTTAGTAAGGATATTTGTGCGATCATACAATATTTGATTTGTTTTTAAACACATTGTAACCAATATAGTGAATTAACAAAGGAACATTATTTAACAGAAAATAAGAACCAGTACACTTTTGCATAAGATGATAAACTAGGTTATAGTCCTATGTAACAGTACAATCAAAAATAGGGAGTCAAACTAAACTGCTCATTAAGCATTGTGTTTTTTGTATTTTTTCTGTTACTTTCCTCAGAATTTTACCTGCTATAGATCAACATCTTTTACAGATAACCAGGCACATGCCTAATCACCCACAGCCTGCACAAAACATCTTAATCATCACCAGCCCTAGGACCCTCAGCAGGAGTTTTGACACGTTGATTGATAATAATTGGCTTGGGTTATGGCTAAATGAGGCAACGTGGGCACATAGAGCATGTAAAAATTCAACAAATCCATTTTATGATGTATAGCTTATGATGAGGAAATTTCTTCCCTGACTTTATATTACATTTTAGCTCTAAGTATACATCTATGTGTAAAACAGCAGATGCTCACGGCTTGCAAGATGTCAAATTCAAAACCGACAAAATGTAATAATATTAATATTATTGACAAGAGCTGCCCTAAAAGTCTCTTCTCTCACAATCTCACCAAGGCAGAGTCTGTTAGTGCTAAAGTATCAGAGTAAAGGTATATAAATCACAGTACTGCCTTCTATGGGAATATCTCTCCTGCTATTCCTTTTGTCAGTCAGAGTTTATCAAAGTTTTGTTCTTGTTTCCCTTTCTTTCTCTTTATACACCACCACTCATTTGGCTTTCAGTACAACCATTATGCTAATGAACCACGTACCTTTCTCTGGTACAATTCCTAAGCTTCTACATCTTGTCACTAACAACTTTTATTCCATTCTTGATGTCACTCAAGTACATAAAACTCTCAACCCTCCAAAATCAATATATTTATATTTTCTTTCAGCAAAGTTTCAAATACAAATAATATCCTTATTACGCCTCCACTGTATCTTACCAGCTTTCTGAGACATTTTCCCCTCACAAAATGCTGATCCAGTAGCGAGCCCATCCAGTGCAAGTAAATATACTACAGAGGATACTTTGGTATATACCAGCAACCCCTCAGGTGGAGGCTAAGGGGTTGATTTATTAAGCAGTGGATGCTGCATTGGTGCCCCATCGTTTCAGGTCTGCCTGAAACGGAAGTTAAGAAGCAGCAGTCTGAAGAATTCTCCTTAACTTCTCTACCACCTTTTAGCCAGAAATGCTTGTGCAATGTTAAATGCTGACAGCATATGCTGTCCGTATTTAGAGAGGTTGAGCGGACCCTACAGCGAATCATGTACGCTTGACCATTAATAAAACTACCCCTAAGAGATAGGATCTCTGCAATGCCTGAGGGCAATTATGGCAGAGAGATTTATCCATGAGGATACTGACATGCTATAACTGAGGTATTTTTTTACCCCTGATTCACTCAGAATCTTGGATAAATTAATATTAAGTTTTCTCTGAGCAAAGATGGAAGACAGGTACTTGGTCTCAAGTGAGGTCTAAGCTCCCAATAAATGATTTGATAGAAAATGATAAAGTCTTCCTTGCAGAGCAACTCTCTTAACCGCTCTCCTCGGAGGCCAAGAACAAACTGGGTGGGGAGAGGAGATGGAGAAATATAGCTCACATGTTATGGACACCTATGGACTCTTAAGAAAGAAAAAATAGATTTTACTGTATATGCTGTGCCTGTTCTTAATCCATCTACAAAAACAAAATGTATGCTTACCTGATAAATTTATTTATTTCCGGGTATGGAGAGTCCACGAAGCATTCTAATTACTGGCCAGCAGGATGAGGCAAAGAGCACTTCCCTTACCCATAACCCCCAGTCATTCGGCCAAAGGGAAACGGAAAAAGAAGATAATGCAAAGGTATAGAGGTGCCTGAGGACTAGACAAAAAAAATGCTGTCTTAATTTGAATAAGGACGGGTCGTGGACTCTCCATGCCCAGAATAAAATAAATGTATCAGGTAAGCGTACATTTTGTTTTCTTTCCTATGGCATGGAGAGTCCACAAAACATTCTAATTACTAAGTGGGAACCAATACCCAAGCTAGAGGACAAAGAATGAATAGGGAGGGAGAACAAGACAGACGGACCTAAACTGAAGGCACCACCGCTTGAAGAACCTTTCTCCCAAAAGAAGCCTCAGCTGAGGCAAAAGTATCAAATTTGTAGCATTTGGAAAAAGTATGAATAGAGGACCAAGTGGCCGCCTTACAGATTTGCTCTATAGAAGCTTCATTTTTGAAAGCCCATAAAGATAAAACAGCTCTAGTGGAATGAGCCATAATTCTCTCAGGAGGTTGCTGTCCAGCTGTCTCATAAGCTAAACGGATGACAATTCCTAACCAGAGAGAAAGAGTGGTAGAAATGGCCTTCTGACCCCTACGCTTATTAGAGAAAACAATAAACAGAGCAGAAGTCTGCCGAAAATCTTTAGTTGCTTGAAGGTAAAATTTAAGAGCATGCACAACATCCAAGTTATGCAAAAGACGTTCCTTCTGGGAAGAAGGGTTAGGCCAAAAAGAAGGAACAACAATTTCCTGATTAATATTGCGATCCGACACTACCTTAGGGAGAAATCCCAGCTTAATACAAAGGACCACCTTATCAGCATAAAAAATAAGGTAAGGGGAATCACATTGCAGAGCCGAATGTTCGGAAACTCTGCGAGCAGAAGAAATAGCAAGAAGAAAGAAAACCTTCCAAGATAGTAATTTAATACTAACAGAATGCAACGGCTCAAGTGGAGTCTGCTTCAAAACTCTAAGAACAAGGTTAAGACTCCAAGGAGGAGCAACAGATTTAAACATAGGCCTGATTCTGACCAAGGCCTAAACAAAAAACTGAACATCTGACATAACTGCCAGACTTTATGCAGAAGAATAGACAGATAAGAAATCTGACCCTTCAAAGTACTGACTGACAAACCCATCTCCAGGCCCTCCTGAAGAAAAGTCAAAATTTGAGGAACCCTTACTTTGTTCCAAGAAAAACCATTTGAATCACACCAATGAAGGTATGTACACCATACCCTATTGCAAATTCTTTGAGTAACCAGTTTACAAGCCTGAAGCATAGTATCTATGACTTTCTCAGAGAAGCCACGTCTAGCCAAACTTAGATGTTCAATCTCCAAGCAGTCAGCTTCAGAGAAACCAGATTTGTATGAAGAAAGGGACCCTGAAGTAGAAGGCCCTTCCTAAAAGGTAACCTCCACGGCGGAAGAGATGACATAGTCGCCAGATCCACGAACAAGATCCTGTGAGGCCATGCAGGAGCTATAAGAATCACAGAAGCTCTCTCCTGTTTGATGTAAGCAATTACTTGTGGAAGCAACACAAGCGGAGGAAACAGGTATGCTAGATTGAATCTCCATGGAACCACTAGAGCATCTACCAGAATGGCTTGAGGATCTCTTGACCTTAAACCGTACTTTGGAAGCTTGGCATTTTGACGAGACACCATCTGATCCAACTCCGAAAGCTCCACCTGAGAGTTATCATTGTGAAAACCTCTGGGTGGAGAGCCCACTCTCTGGGATGAAAAGTCTGCCTGCTTAGAAAATCCGCCTGCCAGTTGTCCACCCCTTGTATGTGGATGGCAGAGAGATGGCAATTATGAGACTCCACCCACTGGAGAATGTGAGACACCTCCTTGATTGCCAAGGAGCTCCAAGTTCCTCCCTAGTGATTGATGTAGGCCACCAAGGGTGATGTTGTCCGACTGAAATCTGATAAATCGGACCAAAGCTAGTTGAGGCCAAGCTATTAAAGCATAGAAAATTCCTCTCAGAGAGAAAGGAGGCTCAGGGAGAGATATCTTAACTTTAAAGTGTTATTTAAACATGAAGAACAAAACTGTGCAGGAAGAATTATCTTAGCCTCCAAACACAACACACAACTTCAGTATTAGTGTCCATAATTGGGTATCAGTTCACAATTAACAAAAAAAATTAAAATGCCAAATTAAGTTTATTTATATGAAGCAATAAAACATAAATAAGCACTTAAAACAATCAACTCTGCTGAGGTCTTACCCCTCCAGAAGTTGCAATTTCACTAGCACAGAAAACCGGACACACCCGGTAGCAAAAACACCTCCTTGTTACCGGAACAGCCCAAATCCACTTGCCACTGTAGATAGAAGAAAATGCAGCCTCCACACTCACTGCGGCAAACTCCCATCTGAACAGAGTAGCTGAAAACCGGAAGTGCAGAGGAGCACTTTTTTTTTTTTAAATTGCGCCAAACAAAAACGGTGCGAAAACCAAGAGCAGCACAGCAAAAGTGATTGGGCCAATAAGCTGAGCTGAAAAGTGATTGCAACAAGAAGTAAAACAAACACCTGTCAAACACTTCATACACTCTCCCATCTCTGAGCCCCAATAAAAAATGATGCCTCTTTTCACAGAAAAGCAGTGTCCCTAAAACAGATTCAAATACTTTCCACAAGGATTTAACCCCTATAGTGCCAGAACCTTCAAACCTAGAAGGGAAAGTACTTACCTGTGGATCCTGCTCTGTCAGACAGGAGCTGTTTTCTGAGATGTGGCATCTTCACCATATCTACCAGGGACCTATAGAAAAGTAAGAACAGAGTAATAAACTCTGGCTTTCTTAATAGCGGTAGCAATAATGTTAGAAGTTTAAGCAAAGACCACCTCGCCGTCTTCTAACTGCTAATAGCCACCATTACTCTTACTAAAGAGATTGACATGGGAAACAGCATAGCCCCAATCCTTGCTTGCAGGGAAAAGTACCAATTGAAAGGATTAAAATCTTCAGACACCATCTTTGCCATCCTCCCGTGATCTAAGCAAAGAGAATGACTGGGGGTTATGGGTAAGGGAAGTGATACTTAACAGCTCTGCTGGGGTGCTATTTTGCCTCCTCCTGCTGACCAGGAGTGAATATCCCACTAGTAATTAGAATGTTTTGTGGACTCTCCATGCCAGATCCACGAACAAGATCCTGTGAGGCCATGCAGGAGCTATAAGAATCACAGAAGCTCTCTCCTGTTTGATGTAAGCAATTACTTGTGGAAGCAACGCAAGCGGAGGAAACAGGTATGCTAGATTGAATCTCCATGGAACCACTAGAGCATCTACCAGAATGGCTTGAGGATCTCTTGACCTTAAACCGTACTTTGGAAGCTTGGCATTTTGACGAGACACCATCTGATCCAACTCCGAAAGCTCCACCTGAGAGTTATCATTGTGAAAACCTCTGGGTGGAGAGCCCACTCTCTGGGATGAAAAGTCTGCCTGCTTAGAAAATCCGCCTGCCAGTTGTCCCACCCCCTTGTATGTGGATGGCAGAGAGATGGCAATTATGAGACTCCACCCACTGGAGAATGTGAGACACCTCCTTGATTGCCAAGGAGCTCCAAGTTCCTCCCTAGTGATTGATGTAGGCCACCAAGGTGATGTTGTCCGACTGAAATCTGATAAATCGGACCAAAGCTAGTTGAGGCCAAGCTATTAAAGCATAGAAAATTCCTCTCAGAGAGAAAGGAGGCTCAGGGAGAGATATCTTAACTTTAAAGTGTTATTTAAACATGAAGAACAAAACTGTGCAGGAAGAATTATCTTAGCCTCCAAACACAACACACAACTTCAGTATTAGTGTCCATAATTGGGTATCAGTTCACAATTAACAAAAAAAATTTAAAATGCCAAATTAAGTTTATTTATATGAAGCAATAAAACATAAATAAGCACTTAAAACAATCAACTCTGCTGAGGTCTTACCCTCCAGAAGTTGCAATTTCACTAGCACAGAAAACCGGACACACCCGGTAGCAAAAACACCTCCTTGTTACCGGAACAGCCCAAATCCACTTGCCACTGTAGATAGAAGAAAATGCAGCCTCCACACTCACCGCGGCAAACTCCCATCTGAACAGAGTAGCTGAAAACCGGAAGTGCCGAGGAGCACTTTTTTTTTTTTTAAATTGCGCCAAACAAAAACGGTGCGAAAACCAAGAGCAGCACAGCAAAAGTGATTGGGCCAATAAGCTGAGCTGAAAAGTGATTGCAACAAGAAGTAAAACAAACACCTGTCAAACACTTCATACACTCTCCCATCTCTGAGCCCCAATAAAAAATGATGCCTCTTTTCACAGAAAAGCAGTGTCCCTAAAACAGATTCAAATACTTTCCACAAGGATTTAACCCCTATAGTGCCAGAACCTTCAAACCTAGAAGGGAAAGTACTTACCTGTGGATCCTGCTCTGTCAGACAGGAGCTGTTTTCTGAGATGTGGCATCTTCACCATATCTACCAGGGACCTATAGAAAAGTAAGAACAGAGTAATAAACTCTGGCTTTCTATAATAGCGGTAGCAATAATGTTAGAAGTTTAAGCAAAGACCACCTCGCCGTCTTCTAACTGCTAATAGCCACCATTACTCTTACTAAAGAGATTGACATGGAAACAGCATAGCCCCAATCCTTGCTTGCAGGGAAAAGTACCAATTGAAAGGATTAAAATCTTCAGACACCATCTTTGCCATCCTCCCCGTGATCTAAGCAAAGAGAATGACTGGGGGTTATGGGTAAGGGAAGTGATACTTAACAGCTCTGCTGGGGTGCTATTTGCCTCCTCCTGCTGACCAGGAGTGAATATCCCACTAGTAATTAGAATGTTTTGTGGACTCTCCATTCCATAGGAAAGAAATATATTTTTATTTTGCATTGAAGTCTTCTAATTCTCAGACTTTTAAATTAACTTTTGATTTAGTATTGAAAGAGTATCTGTTCATATATACAGCTTTTGGTATATGCGAATAACACATTAAAAATGTAAAGCTTTGTATCCAGTAGCATACCTACTCAACATTTTTCTGGGCCACCCAAAGGTATCTCATTATAAAGCAATAGTAATGATTTACATGCTACTCTATGTACATATTTTGATTAAAGATAGAATAGATAGATAGTAGATAGATAGATAGATAGAATGGATGTGCAACCTGTAGTAATAAAAGTCTCCCCTGCGTTAGAACTCTACACATTCTGTACATGCCTATGTTTAGACTGGCTGCTATGCCCCCCAGCACTTGGTCCCTGGTTCCCACTGCACCTGCTGCACCAATAGTAGTTCCGTCCCTGTTAATATCTCTAGGATGATTGAGCAAACATTTTTGGTGCCACCAATTTTGTTGTGCTGTGTCTAAAATGTTTACCTCTATAAATTAAAAGGAAAATTCACACATACAAAAAAATCACACTTTAATATATATCCCAGTTTACTTCTAATAATCTTAAATGACAAACAAAACTACCAAAAAGTAGCAAAAAACTAACAGACCCTGCACTTAAACTTATGTTTTTATAAGGGTTCCATTACAGAACCTCTACCAAAAAGTCTCAACACTCAGCAGTAACATTTATTGTATTCCACTGATATATAATTGATTCACCCAATGGGGTACTGCAAAGCCAAAAGCTATAAAAAATATGTTGGGGCTATTGAACTGTTGCCAAAGCTCAATTCAAGGCAACAGTCTTCAAAATTATAAGCATTTAAAAATTAACATTTAACACAGAAATTCTCCTTTGAAAACTTTTGAAAAACATTTTTGAGCCCTGTGTTAAACATTATGGGCTAGATTACAAGTGGAACTATATTTAGTGCTTTCGCTCGAGCGTTAACATTGCCAGAAGTAATCTTTTTTGCACGTGGGTTAGCGAGCACATTCCAATGTTCTTCATATACAGGAAAATTGTATTTTTATTATATACACACACACACATATATATATATATATTAATATATATATATATATATATATAATAGTTCAGCTAACAACAATTATATACATTAATTACTAATATTTTAATATATATATAATAACCCTTTTCAGTTATATACCATTTACCTTTAAAACCCTTTTAAAAAAATGTTATTAATATTTATATGACTAGTTTTTATCAGATAGTGTTTATATGAGTGTAACGTTTATTTCCTGTATATGAAGAACATTGGAATGTTAAATATTTACAGTAAATACAAAGTAAAACACAGTTATTAAATATTATTATAGAATTATTATTTAGACACACACACATATATAGATAGTTTTTATATGAGTTTAACAGTTTATTTGTTATAGAAACAAAGATTTTGACCACAAATAAGAGCCATAGGCCCAGTAAGTCTGTCCGATATTTCCTAAAATTATAAACTTATCTTGTTCCATAGGATAGTCTTATGTTTATCCCAGGCATTCTTGAAATCCCCACAGTGTTTGTCATTATCACCCTTTCTATAAAAAAAACATTTTGGTAGCCCTCCTTTGCACAGATTCAATTTTTTTTATATCTTTCTGGAGATATGGCCTCCAGAACTGCAACACAGTACTCAAGATGAGGCCTAACTAAGAAAATGTTAAGTGGCATAAGAACCTTACTATTTCTTTTGCAAATACATCTACCAATACATCTAAGCATTGTACTGGCCTCACTCGCTGCAAATTTTTAAATAATATCTTAAATAATAATTCAAAAATCCCGTTCATCATTTATAACAGTCAGTAAAGTGACTTTGCAGTTTTATATCTCAGTCATTTATCCAATCTTCCAATTGTTGTATATCACTTCTCATTTTGTCTACCCCCTGCCTGGAACATCTACTCTATTTTTGTATCAGCTGCAACAGACATACTTTCCACTGTATGTTTTAATGTAGTGTTTGGAGCAACTTTATTTTATCCTTAACCCTTTACGTGAGGTCTACACTTGTGCTAGCCGGACACAAGTTAAATTCTATTGCGCTTGAACAAACGCATTTACTTTCAGCTTGTATACGCATGCAAATAAACGCGCCCGTGTCCATGATATTCTGATATGCCTGCATAGAAATGTTAACGTGCCACTTGTAATCTAGCTCTATAGCTACAAGCAATACCATTTGTGATAATCCAAACACACATACATTTTCACATTTATTAAACCAAATGAACATATCACTTTCAGCTAACACATTCCTTTATGCCCTGAACATGATAGCTCTGAGTAATAGCTCATTAAATTGTGATAGAAACGGTAATAATAATGCTCATTTCTGCAATCGTCATACTGGAAAGATTAATTATTTTCACCTTTTAAGGCTAAAATCTGGTATTTTACTTTATTATCAAGGAAAAAGGATTTTAACAACATCTAATTCTGTAAAGATAATATTAACTAAATAGGAAAGTAAAAAGCCATAAATGTCATTAACTAAAAGATGAATGTAACAGCACTTGATTCAAGGTCTACATATTATTGTTCCACAGTGGCTAATGAATATTCTTCCCCCGGATTCCACTAATAAAGCATTTTTACTTTGGTTCAGCAGCTGGTAATCCATATGTTAACTAAAAATGAAAAAAATATCACCTAACAAACACCCGTTTCAAAAGTATCAAAATGTAATTTTCCATCTGTGAATCAGGTGCTCAGTTTAATATGCGTAAACCTTTATCCAACAAGGAGCCAAGTTGTATTTATTCCCTATTCTTGTAATAGTTGTAGAGACTACAAACATTTCTAAGCAGATGCTGACAACATGAACATAGGTTATGATTTGTAATGCTAGAGCCAAGCCAACTATTTATGTACCATTGAGCTGATAAGTGTCAGTTACTTGTCTGACACAAAAGACCAATACCAACAGCAGTATTTTTGCCAATATCATTATACTAAAACAACAATGGATTATAGTAAACCAACAAAGGATCGCATTACTGTAGTCCAGTTTGCACTGCTGTGTTTATTTTAGTATATGATAACTTGGTGTTGCAACATTTTGTAATGTTTTATGAACCAATTTGAAGGCGACAGTGTACTGTGATTTTTTTTCCTTCTCCTTTATGGCTAACTGATGAGTGGAGCGAATTTATCGCCTAATAACTCTACTATAGGTATCTTTTCTGCGCGTATTACAAGTTAAAAGTAGAATGTTTTTGCATGAGCGCTGATCCAACTTGCACAAAAAGCCCAAACTTGGAATATCGCTAACGTGTTAAAATATTCCCCATAGACTTATCATTGAGTGCAAACAAACAACAAAACATAACACCCTTACTGGCGCACAAAACAAACCCAATCACTTTTCCTCAAGTATGCCAACCTGACATGAAATATATAATATTTCACATTTCATTGTTCTTCATATAGTAGAATATATTCTATTTATTCATAAATATATATATTATATATATATATACATGGATACACACATTGGTATAATATGAATATCATCTTAAAAATATATAGAACATATTCCCTTATGTAAAGAACATTAAAATGAGGGATATTTACAGTAAATCAGTATTACTGTATATAGTTTATTTATATATATATATATATATATATATATACACTGTATATGTATATATATATATATAAACACACAAGAAATGTCTAGCAATCGCTTACAAGCTCTCGGGTAAGATTAAAAGCAAATCCGGAAGAGTTAGTGACCCGCATCTGGCCAAATGGGGGCAAGCCCAGATTACCACGTCAGGGTCTCTTCCAAAACCTGGGTCCCTAAGACCAGCCATACAAATGCCAGCTCCTTAATCAAACAAACTGGGAAAAAGTCAGGGTTCACAGACTTATGTATCATCCCTAGACATATACAAAACACAGAAGGGGATTGCCACTCTCAGACTAGACTAGGAACACATCTCATGACCCCCCTGCAACATGCTCAGCCCTGGGTTGCTAATAGCACTCTCAGGAAGCTGTGCTGTCCCTCCAGAGTCACAGGCAGTTAATCCCAGACAAGTCTGGGTGGCAAGGCCCATAGGGAAAATTACAAAATAAATTAATACAACACACAGAGAAAGTCTAGCACTCACTTACCAGCTCTCAGCTAAGATTAAAAGGAAAAACGGAAGAGTTAGTTACCGCCATCCTGGCCAAATGGGACAAGCCCAGTACCACATCAAGGTCTTTTCCAAAACCTGGGTCCCTAATACAGCCCTAATACTGACTCTGGAGACAGCACAGCTTCATTTGAGTGCTGTTAGCACCCAGGGTCTGAGCATGTTGCAGGGTCATGGGATGTGTACCCAGTCCAGTCTGAGAGTGTAGTCCCTTCCATGTTTTTGTATATGTCCTAGGGTGATTACCTAAGTCTGTAAAACCTTGACTTGGTTCCTAGTTTGTTTGATTGAGAGCTTGCATTTGTATGGCTGTATTAAGAACCCGGGTTTTGGGAGGGACCTTGACATGGAACTTGGGCTTCGTCCCATTCGGCCAGATGGCGGTAACTAACTCTTCCCGGTTTTGCCTTTAATTTTAGCTGAGAGCTAGTAAGCGAGTGCTGGACTTTCTCTGTGTGTTGTATTAATTTATTTTTTCATTTTCCCTATGGGCCTTGCACACAGACTTGTCTGGGGTTAACTGCTTGTGAATCTGAAGACCTCACAGCTTCCTGAGAGTGCTATTAGCACCCAGTGCTAAGCATGTTGCAGGGTCATGGGATGTGTACCACAGTCCAGTCTGAGTGTGCATTCCCCTTCCGTGTTATAAATATATATCTATATATATACAGGGAGTGCAGAATTATTAGGCAAATGAGTATTTTGACCACATCATCCTACTTTATGCATGCTGTCTTTCTCAGGCCTGTATAGGGCTCGAAAGCTACTAACCAATTAAGCATATTAGGTGATGTGCATCTCTGTAATGAGAAGGGGTGTGGTCTAATGACATCAACACCCTATATCAGGTGTGCATAATTATTAGGCAACTTCCTTTCCTTTGGCAAAATGGGTCAAAAAGAAGGACATGTTAGGCTCAGAAAAGTCAAAAATAGTGAGATATCTTGCAGAGGGATGCAGCACTCTTAAAATTGCAAAGCTTCTGAAGCGGTGATCATCGAACAATCAAGCGTTTCATTCAAATAGTCAACAGGGTCGCAAGAAGCGTGTGGAAAAACCAAGGGGCAAAATACTGCCCATGAACTGAGAAAAAGTCAAGCGTTGCAGCTGCCAAGATGCCACTTGCCACCAGTTTGGCCATATTTCAGAGCTGCAACATCACTGGAGTGCCCAAAAGCACAAGGTGTGCAATACTCCGAGACATGGCCACGGTAAGAAAGGCTGAGACGACCACCACTGAACAAGACACACAAGCTGAAACCGTCCAAGACTGGGCCAAGAAATATCTCAAGACTGATTTTCTAAGGTTTTATGGACTGATGAAATGAGAGTGAGTCCTCTGATGGGCCAGATGGATGGGCCCGTGGCTGGATTGGTAAAGGGCAGAGAGCTCCAGTCTGACTCAGACGCCAGCAAGGTGGAGGTGAAGTACTGGTTTGGGCTGGTATCATCAAAGATGCAGCTTGTGGGGCCTTTTCGGGTTGAGGATGGAGTCAAGCTCAACTTCCCAGTCCCTACTGCCAGTTTCTGAAGACACCTTCCTTCAAGCAGTGTACAGGAAAGAAGTCTGCATCCTTCAAGAAAAACATGATTTTCATGCAGGACAATGCTCCATCACACGCGTCTCAAGTACTCCACAGCGTGGCTGGCAAGAAAGGGTATAAAAGAAGAAAATCTAATGACATGGCCTCCTTGTCTCGACCTGATCTGAACCCCATTGAGAACCTGTGGTCCATCATCAAATGTGAGATTTACAAGGAGGGAAAACAGTACACCTCTCTGAACAGTGTCTGGGAGGCTGTGGTTGCTGCTGCACCGCAATGTTGATGGTTGGAACAGATCAAAACACTGACAGAATCCATGGATGGCAGGCTTTTGAGTGTCCTTGCAAAGAAAGGTGGCCTATATTGGTCACTCTGATTTGTTTTGTTTTTGATGTCAGAAATGTATATTTGTGAATGTTGAGATGTTTATATTGGTTTCACTGGTAAAAATAAATAATTGAAATGGGTAATATTATGTTTTTCGTTAAGTTGGCCTATAATTATGCACAGTAATAGTCACCTGCACACACAGATATCCCCCTAAAATAGCTATAACTAAAAACAAAACTAAAAACTACCTTCCCCAAACTATTCAGCTTTGATATTAATGAGTTTTTTGGGTTTATTGAGAACATGGTTGTTGTTTCAATAATAAATTAATCCTCAAAAATACAACTTGCCTAATAATTCTGCACTCCCTGTAAGTGTTTGTGTGTATATATATATTATACTATTATATATATATATATATTATATATATATATTACTATATATACGGTGACAGAAAGCAAGGCCTGGTTATAATGGAAGATATTTAAGACCAAGCAATTGTACATGCTATTTCTCCTTTCAGTTAAAACACCCAGGGAGAAAGAGTGTGTATTTGATTATCCCAGTCAGCTGTGAAGCTGTCCAGCAGCTAATCACAGGGTGTGGCTAATTAGAAGTTGTGAGGGTTTAAATAGCAGCCTCACTTAGGCCTTGAGAGTTAGTTACACAGCTACAGAAGCTGGTGAGTGTGTTTGTTTCACTGTGTAAAAGACTTTTGTTCCTGTGAACTGTTAAAAGGACATTATTTTTACAAAGCACTTGTGGAATGCTGTGAAGTGCTGGGACACATTTTAAAAGTACTTAACTTTGCTGCAGAGGAAGGATTTCCCTCTTTTGGAAATGAACTGCCTGTTTGTTATTGCTGTGAAAATAAAGCCTTTTAAAACTGCAGTGTATTGTCCTGTGCTGCATTTGTGCCCTAGAAAGACCGTGGTTTAAAAGTGGTCCCCTGTTACACTTGGTGGAGATTACGGGCAACCACGTTGTATGTCTGTGGACATAATAATCTGCAAGCAACATGGAGGAAGTCATTAAAGCTTTGATTCCATTCTAATGCTATACAGCAGGAGACGAACAGAAAAGCTGTTGAAAATAGTGCAGCACTGCAACAGTTGGTCTTGGCCCAGTCCAGAGAGTGCTATGCTGCTGGCTAAATCACAGAAGGAGAACACTGAATTGTTGATACAACAGATGCTGCTGTGCAAGCTGAGACATTCAGGAAGACCTGGAGGAGCAGCAAAGTGCTACACAGACTCTGCACCGAGAGGTTCAAGCCATATCAGAAAGACTTGAACTCTGAATATGTTGGTGGCAGCCAAGGTTCCAGAGTAATAAGGGCTAGTCATTATCTTCAAAAAATGACAGCAGCTGATGATGTCGAGGGTATCTTTTGGCATTGAACGCACAGCAGAAAGAGAAAAATGGCCGACAGTTGAGTGGGCGAGTATACTTGCGCCATTTCTTAGTGGTGAACCTCAGAAGGCCTACTTTGATTTAGAGCCAGCACAAGCCAGTGACTATGAGAAATTGAAAGCAGAAATCCTTGCACGCCTGGGGGTGACTTCGGCAGTCCGTGCACAAAGATTCCATTCCTGGAGGTTTTCATCTCATAATGCTGCAAGATCCCAGATGTTCGACCTTATACACCTTGCCAGGAAGTGGCTGCAACCAGAGGTTAATTCGGCTACCAAAATAGTAGAACTACTGGTTGATGGACCGGTTTCAGCGTGGATTACCTGCTTCCCTGCGGCAGTGGGTTAATCAAGGTGATCCTCAAACAGCGGATCAGTTGATTGTATTGGTCGAAAGATTTATAGCTTCAGGAGAAGTTTTGCAACAATCTTCTATGGATCAGCCCCACAATCCCAAGTCCCAGAGCTCTACAAAGAACTGGTAAGACTGTTCTCAGGGGATAAAGGGGATAAGAGAGCAGCAGATGTATAGGCAAAACACCAGAGACATTTCCCAGGAATTAAGGAAACATTTAAAATATAACCAACCTGTAAGATGTTTTAAATGTAATGAGGTTGGGCATATTGCTAGAGACTGTGATAAAGATGAATTTATGGACTGTAATGTTGCACATTCACTATTGTCTAATAGCAACAGCTCTGTTAATAATGATTCCCATTGGTGTACTGTGACGGTTAATGGTAAAGTGTCTAGGGCTTTGCTTGATTCAGGAAGTATGGTCACACTAGTGGCTAAATCTTTAGTACCAAGATGCAGTATTAGATTATGGGGAAAAAATTGGGAATTATCTGTGTTCATGGAGATAAACGGGAATATCCTACAGCTGAGGTAGAGATTGAGACCCAGTGTGGTAAATAAAATATTGTGTTGGTGTAGTACCAAATTAGCCCATGAGGTGGTAGGATAGGGAGAGATTTTCCAAATTTCTGGAGTTATGGGAATCTCAGAATGTCAAACTTCTGATATTTATGTATTTCCTTTCTCCTGAAACTAATTTTGAAGGGGGTTCCATTGAAAGGAGAAAAATAAGATTTATTGCCCTATGCCTGTATTAGTAGGTGATCAACCTTCTCAGAGTAATGAAGTACCAAGTACTAGTCTCGGAAATTATGATGATTTGATAGATCTGGTTGGTGCCCTGGTAATTTTAAAAAGCCAATGGGAGGATCCAACATTGGTAAGAGGCAAGAAATAATATCAGGGTTATAAATGATTTTGTGACACAGCCAGGAAATGTATTACCTATCCTTATTTTGAAGCAGTTAATGATTTGGTATATCATGTAGAGAAGAAAGGAACAGACATTGTTAAACAACTTTTGGTGCTCCAGACTTTTAGGAACACTGTATTAAATCTTGCACATAACCACCATTTTAGGGGGGCTTTTGGGAGTTGAGAAAACAAAGAGAGAGTTCTTAGAAGGTTTTATTGGCAGGGATATTTGTAGCCATCAAGGATTATTGTGCTTCATGCCCTAAGTGTCAACTTACGCTCCTGCTAAAGATTTTCGTAACCCCCTTTAGTGCCCTTGCCTATAATTGATGTGCCTTTGAAAGAATTGCTATGGACATGGGTGGGTCCGCTGGTTAAATCTGCTAGAGGACATCAGTATTACTGGTAATCCTTGATTATGCTACACGCTATCTGAGGCAGTTCCCCTTCCGTAACAGCTCTGCAAAGTCCATAGCCAAAAGAACTCATGCTAATGTTTAGCAGGGTTGGGTTACCTAAGGAAATATTGACAGACCAAGGACTTCCATTTATGTCCCAGGGTTACAAAGAAATTGTGTAAGTTGTTGGGCATAAAACAACTAAGGACCTCAGTATATCACCCTCAGACTGATGTTTAGTAGAAAGATTTAACAAAACTCTCAAAAGTATGCTAAGAAAGGTTAATTGACACAGATGGGAGAAATTGGGACCTTCTGTTACCCTATCTAATGTTCTCTATCAGGGAGGTTTCCCCAGGCTTCTACAAGTTTTTCCCCATTTGAGCCTGTTATATGGGCGGCATCCCCAGGGGATTACTAGATATAGTTAAAGGGACTTGGGAGCAAGAGACAACTCCTTATCGAAGTATTATTGAAATATTTCCCAAATGCAGGATCGTATGGAAGCTGTCATGCCCCCATTGTAATGGGAAACATATGGGAAAAGACAGGAAGCACAAAAGTACAGCTACAACCCCGTTAATGCTAGAGCCAGGGTGTTTCAACCTGGGGATAGGGTGTTAGTTCTGGTCCCTACAGTTGAAATAAATTCTTGGCTACTTGGCAGGGCCCATATGAGATAACTTGAGAAGTGGGTGATGTTAATTACAAAGTAAGTCAGCCAGGGAGAAGGAAACCCTGAGCAAATATATCATATAAATCTGTTAAAACCTTGGAAAGATAGGAAGTTTTAGTTGACTTAAAACCTACAGAACTCCCTGTACTGAACCCAGAGGTAATATATCGGAACCCTATCTGTACATCAGAAGCGAGAGGTCAAGGATTTTATTAGAATAAACAAAGAGGTATTTTCTGTGGTACCGGGGAAAAACTAATGTTATTAAGCATGACATAATAACGAACCAGGGAAGAAGGTCTGCCTTAAACCCATACAGGGTGTCCCTCGAGCTCATAAAAAGGCTATTAAACTGGAAGTAGAAAAATGTTAAAGCTTGGGGTAATGAGGAATCACCAAGTGAGTGGAACAGTCCAATCGTGCTTGTTCCAAAGCGGATGGTTCATTAAGGTTCTGTAATGACTTTAGTAAGCATAATTGTGTTTCCAAATTTGACACCCTACCCATGCCTAGAGTAGAGAGTTGATAGAAAAGCTAGGAAAAGCACGTTATCTCACTACAATTGATTTAACGAAAGGGTTTGGCAGGTGCCTCTCACTAGTCAAGCAAAGGAAAAGACAGCTTTTTCAACCCCAGAGGGCTTATTTCAGTATACCGGTGTTGCCATTTGGTTTTACATGGAGCCCCGGCAACATTCCAGAGGATGATGGATAGAATTCTGAAACCCCATGTTCGTTCATGCGGCGCATATTTGGATGATGTTATCATTTATAGTACAGATTGGAATCCCATTTCCAAAAGTTCAAGCAGTATTGATGCAATACGGTCCGCTGGGTTAACTGCCGATCCTGCAAAATGTACTGTTGGTCTTACAGGAAGCTAAGTACTTGGGTTATACTATTGGTAGAGGATTAGTTAAACCTCAGACACAAAAGTAGAGGCCATACAGAACTGGCCACAGCCTCTAACTAAAAAAACAGTAAGAGCATTTATTGGGATAACTAGTTATATAGAAGGTTTTATCCCGATTTCGCTACAATTGCGGCACCCTTGACAGATCTCACAAAGCAAGGACCCCAATTATGATAAAATGGTCCCAGAAGCAGAACAAGCTTTTAAAGCATTTGAAAGATGCCTTTGTGCCCATCCCAGTTTTGGTAACCCCCAATTCGCTAAAGATTTTATTGTACAGACAGATGCCTCTAGATGTTGGTTTTAGGAGCAGTTCTCTCGCAGGAGTGTCAGGGAGAAAGAGCATCCTGTCCTTTTCCTAAGCAGAAAACTTATTTCACAGGAAAAGAACTATTCTATAGTGGAGAATGAATGCTTGCCATTAAGTGGGCTTTGGGACCCTTAGGTACTATCTGTTGGGAAGAAAATTTAAATTAATAACAGATCATGCTCCCTCTCACATGGATGAGTCAGAATAAGGAAACCAAAATTCACGGGTTACTAGGTGGTTTCTTAGCTTGCAACCTTAATTTTACTGTTGAGCACAGGGCTGGCTTTTGCAGGGCAATGCTGATGGTTTGTCTCGGGTACATTCATTGATGTCCCATGGTCACTCAACCCACTGGGTGTGAGCTGGGGGGAGGATATGTGACAGAAAGCAAGGCCTGGTTATAAATGGAAGATATTTAAGACACCAGGGAGAAAGAGTGTGTATTTGATTATCCCCAGACAGCTGTGAAGCTGTCCAGCAGCTAATCACAGGTGTGGCTAATTAGAAGTTGTGAGGGTTTAAATCGCAGCCTCACCTTAGGCCTTGAGAGTTAGTTACACACGCTACAGAAGCTGGTGAGTGTGTTTGTTACACTGTGTAAAAGACTTTCTGTTCCTGTGAACTGTAAAAGGAATTATTTTTACAAAGACTTGTGGAATGCTGTGAAGTGCTGGGACAATTTAAAAGTACTTAACTTTGCTGCGGAGGAAGATTTCCCTATTTGGAAATGAACTGCCTTATTTGTTATTGCTGTGAAAAATAAAGCCCTTTTAAACTGCAGTGGATTGTCCTGTGCTGCATTTTGTGCCCTAGAAGACCGTGGTTAAAAGTGGTCCTGTTTCATATACATATACATATAATACAACACACACAATTATACATACACACACCTACACATATATACATATTTAGACATGTGTATGTATGTATCTTCTGTTAAAGCCCTTTGCCTGCCTTTTTCTCCCTAAAACTGAGACCTCATATCTTTGAGCCCTTATTAATTTATAATGCATTTTTTAGTAACTTTCTAAAGACATATTATGACTGTTACTGTACTTTTAAATATATTTATCCATGTGTTTTTCTGCAACTTTGTTGGCTATGCGTAACAGTTAACTAAGCTCTAAAGTCATGATATCCCAATGCACATTAAATTTAATTGCGCTCAAGCAAATGCGCTTACTTTCAACTTGTACTATGCACTACTTCAGACATGCAAAGACCCCACTATAAACCAATTTTTGCTCTGTGCGCAACAGTTAGCGCTCACTTGTAATCTAGCACTATATGGTTATGTTATTTTTGTCATAGAATTATGATTTTATTTGTAACATTTGGTGTACTCTATTGAATACTTTATGAAGGTGTGCTTCTTCAAAAAAATACTTTACTGGTTGTAGGAACCTACAGAATGCCTTTTTGTGACCCCAATATGCAGTACTGGTTGTGTGTTGAAATGATCAAACTAGCAAAAAAAACAAAAAAAAACAGGCAGTTTTAATAGTTTGTCAATACAAGGAATGGCACGGCTCCTCCTTGTCTTGCGCTCAAGATTATTCTTCACAAGCTTATATGGGGGTATATATACGTGCTTGTCTAAGCGGTTAGCGCTGGAATACAATATCATCCGGAAAGTGATGGCAAAGTTCAGGTTGTTTTCCTATATATACACATGTCTATATACATGTTGACCACTGCAGTTTGTGACCATTCACAATTTACAGCTTGATTTGTTTGTTCAAAATGAGATTTTGGTTATTTACATTCTTTTGTCTTCTTCTGTAAACCAATATATTTTGCAAGAAGACAAAAAAAAATAATCAAGAAATTGCTGCCAATGTGTATCTGTAGTGAAATTTAAATATAAAGGGCCAGATTACAAATGGAGCGGTATTTTGCATTTCAGCTTTAACACTAATTGCACTAGAATTAAACTTTTCTGCACTCATCGGATTGCGCTGGTATGAGTTGAAAGTTAAAAGTTATCCTCTTGTGCAAACCTGACAAGCACAGCCATCTAGTGCAATAACCTATTCCCCCATAGAAGTCAATGGAGAAAAAAAAGTGTGGGAAAAAAAAACAAACTCACGAAGCAAACACGATCGATATTATAATAGCTGCAAAACCAGATATGAAAATATGAATATTGTATAAATATACTATTTTACCATGTTTTCTTCTACTTAATGACAAAGGTCTCTAATGCCTATATATATATATATATATATATATATAATATATACTATATATATATATATATACACACACAGTTGTGCTCATAAGTTTACATACCCTGGCAGAATTTACTGATTTCTTGGCCATTCTTTCAGAGATATGAATGATTAAAACAAAACTTTTCTTTCACTCATGGTTAGTGTTTGGCTGAAGCCATTTATTATCAATCAACTGTGTATATTCTTTTTAAATCATAATGACAACAGAAATTACCCAAATGACCCTGATCAAAAGTTTAAATCTTGGAGATTTTGGCCTGATAACATGCACACAGTTGACACCAAAGGGGTTTGAATGGCTATTAAAGGTAACCATCCTCACCTGTGATCTGTTTTCTTGTAATTAGTGTGTGTGTATAAAGGTCAATGAGTTCTGGACTCCTGACGACCCTTGCATCTTTCTTCCAGTGCTGCACTGACGATTCTGGATTCTGAGTCATCAGGGAAAGCAAAAGACTTGTCAAAGGATCTGCGGGAAAAGGTAAGTTGAACTGCATAAAACAGGAAATGGGATATAAAAGATATTCAAGGAATTGAGAATGAACATCAGCAGTGTTCAAACTCTAATAAGAACCGTGAAAATGAGGGGTTCTATTGAAACCAAAACCACGGTCAGGAAGACCAACTAAAATTTCAGCCACAACTGCCAGGAAAATTGTTCGGGATGCAAAGCAAACCCACAATAACTTCAGGTGAAATACAGGAATGTGGTGTGGCTGTTTCAATAAGGAGGCACTTGAACAAAGATGGGCTGCATGGTCGAGTCGCCAGAAGAAATCATTACTATGCAAAATGCCACAAAGTATCCCACTTAAAATACGCCAATCACGCACAGAGACAAGCATCAAACCTTCTGGCACAAAGTCATTTGGAGGTGATGAGACCCAAAATTGAGCTTTTTGGCTAAACCATAAACGCTACATCTTCTGGATAGGAGTCAACAAGGCCTATGATGAAAGGTACACCATTTATACTGTGAAAACCCCCAACGAAGGTGGATCACTGATGTTTTGGAGGATGTGTGGAGCTACAAAAAGGCACAGGAACTTGGTCAGAATTGATGGCAGATGAATGCAGTATGTTATCAAACAGAACCACTCATTTCCCACTTCTTGATTAGAGTCTTGAACACTGCCTGATTCTGCATTCTCAATTCCTTTGATATCTTTTTATATCCTTACCTGTCTTATATAGTTCAACTACCCTTTTCCCACCAAATCCTTTGACAATTCTTTTTCTTTCACCATGACTCAGAATCAGAAATGTCAATGCAGAACCGGATGAAAGATGCAATGGTCTGTCTAGAGTCCCAGAAAATCATTAACCTTTTATACACACACACACTAATTACAATCAAACAGATCACATGGTGAGGATGGTTACCTTTAATAGCCATTCAAACCCCTTTGTGTCAACTCTGTGTGCATGTTATCTGGCAAAATCACCAGGGTATGTAAACTTTTGATCAGGGTCATTTGGGTAGTTTCTGTTGTCATTATGATTTAAAAAGAGTAAAACACCAGTTGATTGATAATAAATGGCTTCAGCCAAAACACTAACCTATGAGTGAAAGAAACATTTTTGTGTTATCATTTCATATTCTCTGAAAAATGGCCAAGAAATCATAAATTCTGCCAGTGTATGTAAACTTATGAGCACAACCTGTATATATGTCTATATATGTATACATCAGTGTTCCATCTAAGGCCGTAGTTTTGTAAGCGGTCCTGCATTGTGTAGTGTTTACTAATTGCTCTAATTAACTGTTTTACTGCTGGCTGCTCACAAAGCTAGCCTTAGAGGGAACACTGTTTATACATATATATGTATTTTTTTTATATGTATGTATATGTATATATATATATATATATATATATATATATATATATATGTCTGTTAATACATATATACACAAATAAATCCATAAAATACATATGTACACACATACATGTACACTCACCGGCCCCTTTATTAAGTACACTTGTTCAATTGCTTGGTAACACAAATTGCTAATCAGCCAATCACATTGGCAGCAACTCAATGCATTTAGGCATTTAGACATGGTTAAGACGACTTGCTGAAGTTCAAAGTGAGCATCAGAATGGGGAAGAAAGGGAATTTAAGTGACTTTAAACATGGCATGGTTGTTTGTGCCAGACGGGCAGGTCTGAGTATTTCAAAACTGCTGATCTAATAGGATTCTTCACGCACAACCATCTCTAGGGTTTACAGAGAATGGTTAAAAAAATGAAAATATCCAGTGAGCGGCAGTTGTGTGGATGAAAATGGCTTGTTGATGTCCAGAGGAGAATGGGCAGGTGGTTCAAGATGATAGAAAGGCAACAGTAACTCAAATAACCACTTGTTACAACCAAAGTATGAGAATACCATCTCTGAACACACAACATGTCAAACCTTAGAAGCAGATGGGCTACAGCAACAGAAGACCACACCAGGTGCCACTCCTGCCAGCTAAGAACAGGAAACTGAGGTACAATTCGCAAAGGCTCACCAAAATTGAACAATAGAAAATTGGAAAAACGTTGCCTGGTCTGATGAGTCTCGATTTCAGCTGCAACATTCAGTTGGTAGGGTCAGAATTTGGCGTAAACAACATTAACGCATGAATCCATCCTGCCTTGTATCAACGGTTCAGGCTAGTGGTTGTGTAATGGTGTGTGGGATATTTTCTTGGCACACTTTGGGCCCCTTAGTACCAATTGAGCATTGTTTAAACACCACGGTCCTACCTGAGTACTGTTGCTGACCATGTCCATTACATTATGACTACAGTGTACCAATCTTCTGATAGCTACTTCAGTAGGATAATGCACCATGTCACAAAGCGCAAATCATTTTCAAACTGGTTTCTTGAAACATGACAATGAGTTCCCTGTACTCCAATGACCTCCACAGTCACCAGATCTCAATCCACTAAAACACTTTTGGGATGTGGTGGAATGAGAGATTCGCATAATGTATGAGCAGCCGACAAACTGCAGCAACTGCGTGATGCTATCATATCAATATGGACCAAAATGTCTGATGAATGTTTCCAACACCTTGTTGAATCTATGCAACAAAGAATTTAGGCAGTTCTGAAGGCAAAAGGGGGTCCAACCAGGTACTAGCAAGGTGTACATCTGTAGACATGTATATGTATGCATCTTTATGTTAAAGTCCTTTGTCTAACTTTTTTCTAACACCTGAGATCTCATAACTTTGAGCCCTTATAACTGTTTATGCATTTTATTTTTATTTTAGATAGTGTTGTTATGATTGTAACTGTACTTTGTAAAAAAAGTATGTGTTTTCTGACCCTTTTTTGACTCGTGTAACAGTTAACCACAGCTCTGAAATCACGGTAATGATTCTAGCATAAATTGTGATTGTGCTCATGCGATCATGCTCAACCTTGTAATATGAGCGCAATTTAACAGGCACACAAATGATCACGAAAACCTGAGTGCAGTCATTTGTAATCAAGCCCAAAAATCTTATTTGTTAATTTAATGCATTATTCATATTAACAGAAACATTTGAATTGTTTGCTTATTTTTTTAAAATAAAATAAAATATATATATATAGGATTTATTGCTAATTTTAAAGGGACAGTTCACTATAATATTGTTTTCTTTCATGTAATTAGCAAGAGGTCCATGAGCTAGTGACGTATGGGATATACATTCCTACCAGGAGGGGCAAAGTTTCCCAAACCTCAAAATGCCTATAAATACACCCCCTCACCACACCCACAAATCAGTTTTAAAACTTTGCTCCCGTGGAGGTGGTGAAGTAAGTTTGTGCTAGATTCTACGTTGATATGCGCTCCGCAGCAGGTTGGAGCCCGGTTTTTCCTCTCAGCGTGCAGTGAATGTCAGAGGGATGTGAAGAGAGTATTGCCTATTTGAATTCAATGATCTCCTTCTACTGGGTCTATTTTCATAGGTTCTCTGTTTATCGGTCGTAGAGATTCATCTCTTACCTCCCTTTTCAGATCGACGATATACTCTTATATATACCATTACCTCTACTGATTCTCGTTTCAGTACTGGTTTGGCTTTCTACTACATGTAGATGAGGTGTCCTGGGGTAAGTAAGTCTTATTTTTGTGACACTCTAAGCTATGGTTGGGCACTTTTATATAAAGTTCTAAATATTTGTGTTTAAACATTTATTTGCCTTGATTCAGGATGTTCAATATTCCTTATCTCAGACAGTCAGTTTCATTATTTGGGATAATGCATTTGAATAATCAATTTCTTTCTTACCTTAAAATTTGACTTTTTTCCCTGTGGGCTGTTAGGCTCGCGGGGGCTGAAAATGCTTCATTTTATTGCGTCATTCTTGGCGCGGACTTTTTTGGCGCAAAAAAAAAAATATTTGTTATTTCCGGCGTCATACGTGTCACCGGAAGTTGCGTAATTTTTTACGTTTTTTTGCGCCAAAAGTGTTGGCGTTACCGGATGTGGCATCATTTTTGTCGCCAAAAGCATTAAGGCGCCAAATAATGTGGGCGTCTTTTTTGGCGCTAAAAAATCAGATCACCATCGTTTAGTTCAGGGGGCTTCTTTTGTTCTTCCAACCTGGACTGTGATTTCAGCAGATGCAAGTCTGACAGGTTGGGGAGCTGTTTGGGGGTCTCTGACAGCACAAGGGGTTTGGGAATCTCAGGAGGTGAGATTACCAATCAATATTTTGGAACTCCGTGCAATTTTCAGAGCTCTTCAGTCATGGCCTCTTCTAAAGAGAGAGTCGTTCATTTGTTTTCAGACAGACAATGTCACAACTGTGGCATATATCAATCATCAAGGAGGGACTCACAGTCCTCTGGCTATGAAAGAAGTATCTGAATACTGGTATGGGCGGAATCCAGCTCCTGTCTAATTTCTGCGGTTCATATCCCCAGGTATAGACAATTGGGAAGCGGATTATCTCAGTCGCCAAACGTTACATCCGGGCGAATGGTCTCTTCACCCAGAGGTATTTCTTCAGATTGTTCAAATGTGGGGACTTCCAGAAATAGATCTGATGGCTTCTCATCTAAACAAGAAGCTTCCCAGGTATCTGTCCAGATCCAGGGATCCTCAGGCGGAAGCAGTGGATGCATTGTCACTTCCTTGGAAGTATCATCCTGCATATATCTTTCCGCCTCTAGTTCTTCTTCCAAGAGAAATTTCAAGATTCTGAAGGAATGCTCGTTTGTTATGCTGGTGGCTCCAGCATGGCCTCACAGGTTTTGGTATGCGGATCTTGTACGGATGGCCACCTTGCCAACTGTGGACTCTCTCCGTTAAGACTCAGACCTTCTGTCGCAAGGTCCTTTTTTCCATCAGGATCTCAAATCCTTAAATTTTAAGGTATGGAGATTGAACGCTTGATTCTCAGTCAAAGAGGTTTCTCTGACTCTGTGATTAATACTATGTTACAGGCTCGTAAATCTGTATCTAGGAAGATATATTATCGAGTCTGGAAGATTTACTTTTCTGGGTGTCTTTCTCATAATTTTTCCTGGCATTCTTTTAGAATTCCGAGAATTTTACAGTTTCTTCAGGATGGTTTGGATAAAGGTTTGTCTGCAAGTTCCTTGAAAGGACAAATCTCTGCTCTTTCTGTTATTTTTCACAGAAAGATTGCTAATCTTCCTGATATTCATTGTTTTGTACAAGCTTTGGTTCGTATAAAACCTGTTATTAAGTCAATTTCTCCTCCTTGGAGTTTGAATTTGGTTCTGGGGGCTCTTCAAGCTCCTCCGTTTGAACCTATGCATTCACTGTACATTAAATTACTTTCTTAGAAAGTTTTGTTTCTTTTGGCCATCTCTTCTGCTAGAAGAGTTTCTGAATTATCTGCTCTTTCTTGTGAGTCTCCTTTTCTGATTTTTCATCAGGATAAGGCGGTGTTGCGAACTTCTTTTAAATTTTTACTAAGTTGTGAATTCTAACAACATTAGTAGAGAAATTGTGGTTCCTTCATTGTGTCCTAATCCTAAGAATTCTAAGGAGAGACCATTGCATTCTTTGGATGTAGTTAGAGCTTAATATTATGTTGAAGCTACTAAGAATTTCCGAAAGACTTCTAGTCTATTTGTTATCTTTTCCGGTTTTAGGAAAGGTCAGAAGGCCTCTGCCATTTCTTTGGCGTCTTGGTTGAAATCTTTAATTCATCATGCTTATGTCGAGTCGGGTAAACTCTGCCTCAAGGATTACAGCTCATTCTACTAGGTCAGTTTCTACTTCCTGGGCGTTTAGGAATGAAGCTTCGGTTGATCAGATTTGCAAAAGCAGCAACTTGGTCTTCTTTGCATACTTTTACAAAATTCCTACCATTTTGATGTGTTTTCTTCTTCTGAAGCAATTTTTGGTAGAAAAGTTCTTCAGGCAGCTGTTTCAGTTTGATTCTTCTGCTTATAATTTCAGTTTTTTTCATTATAAGATTTAAACTTTATTTGGGTGTGGATTATTTCAGCGGAATGGCTGTCTTTTATTTTATCCCCTCCCTCTCTAGTGACTCTTGCGTGGAAGATTCCACATCTTGGGTATTCATTATCCCATACGTCACTAGCTCATGGACTCTTGCTAATTACATGAAAGAAAACATAATTTATGTAAGAACTTACCTGATAAATTAATTTCTTTCATATTAGCAAGAGTCCATGAGGCCCACCCTTTTTGTGGTGGTTATGATTTTTTTTGTATAAAGCACAATTATTCCAATTCCTTATTTTTTATGCTTTCGCACTTTTGTCTTATCACCCCACTTCTTGGCTATGCGTTAAACTGATTTGTGGGTGTGGTGAGGGGTGTATTTATAGGCATTTTGAGGTTTGGGAAACTTTGCCCCTCCTGGTAGGAATGTATATCCCATACGTCACTAGCTCATGGACTCTTGCTAATATGAAAGAAATGAATTTATCAGGTAAGTTCTCACATAAATTATGTTTTTTCCTGAGTGTGTTCCTCATAACTTGTTATATCAGCTATATATATATCAGTTATATCACCCATAAAGGGGCAAATTTGCCCGCTTAAGGTCGCACGTTAAATAACCAACAATTACAAATGTGATTAAAGCGCACAGTTTCACTTTGTGCTATGCGCAATTAACCAGAGGTCAGACCTCTGGTTAAAAATAAAAACTTGCCCCAATTGCCCCCAAAATAAAGAGGACACAGTACATTAACATGATAGATAAATATGAACTTAAAAAAAAAAAAAAAAAAAATCATTTATAGGGGGTTAAAGTGAGGAGATGTGGGGGTTGAAAAAAAATGGCACCTAAAGTACCTTAACATGGAGGTAAATGGGAGACTGTGTTTTCTCTATAAATATATATGTACTGTATATGCTTATATACATTTATATTTAAGTGTTAATAGCCTATGGCTTTCAGCAGTGCAAACTTGAGGTCACATTCACATTGCCCTGCACTTGTAAGACCAGCGCACATTAACGTGCATTGGTATTACTGAGTGGAGCGCAAATATTGTGCTATCTTAAGTGCAAATTGGGCTCAATCTTAATCGGGCTCATATTTTCTCAATAGCTATACCTAGATATATAAACTTTCAGTATAGGTAGGGATACTACAGGATAAATAAGCTATTTCAAATGTCAATATAAAGGCTAAGGAGCTATTTGTAAACAATTTATACACACCAGCAGGTAAATGGATCACTGGGAGCAAAAAAGGAGAGAAAGTTTTGGATAAACTGTCCTTTAATGAAAACATTACAAATATCAAGAAACTAATTATACTGATCATAAAATATGCTCAATCAGATAGTTAAATTACATTTTTTTAAATACATTTTAACTACCATTGTTTTTTAAATTTGTAAGAAATTTATAACTCTTCAAAATTGCACTCTCTCTTTTTTTCCTTGTGCTCGAAATTCTCGTACTCCAATCACCTAATTTTCACATATTCAATGATTATCTTTTTACAGGCATAGTAATAGCATAATTTTGCTCCAAATATAGTAAATGGTGATGTTTTCGTATAAATTAAAAAAAATAAGAGAAATTTTATGTGAATCTTTTGTAAAAATAGCTAATCAATAACTTTGATGTTTGTAAAAAACAATGTTGAACCTAATTTCACTGCTGAATCACAAAGTGACGCTTACGTAATTAAAAAATAATTTATTGGTGTGAGCTATAGTTTTTTTAAAGATGCCCTTTTTTATGCATTTATGTAACTTTAATACTATAAAAGTGTAACAGAAAAAGCAAATGTTTCTACATACGCTCTATATTAGATTTAAAGGGACAGTAAAGTCAAAATTAAACTTTCATGATTTAGATAAGGCATGCAGTTTTTAAACAACTTTGCAATTTAGTTTTATCACCGCATTTGCTTTGTTCTCTTGGATATCTCTTTGTTGAAGGCTAAACCTAGGTCAGCTCGTAGGCTGAACTTCTAAGCTCTGAAGCCCACCTCATATCATCAGTGCATTTCATTAGCTTTTCACAGTGCTAGTGATGTGTGCCATATAGATAATATTGTGCTCATTCCGTGGAGTTATGCACTAATTGGCTGAAATGCAAGTTTGTAAAAAACTGTGAGATAAGGGGGCAGTCTATAGAGGCTTAGATACAGGATAATCACAGAGGTTAAAAAGTGTATACACTTCTCCTGCGATGGGCGCCACCCGCGCCCACCTACAATCGGCAGGATTCTGCACCCTCACTGGCCGATGCAGAGAGGGCCACAGAGTGGCCCTCTCTGCATCAGTTACTGCCTAAAAGTGTATTGCACAATGCCTCAATATCGAGGCACTCGCTGCAATAACCCGAGAGCGGCTGGAAGCGATTGCAATCACTTCCAACGCTCAATTTGACTGAGGACGTGCCGGTACTTCCATGGTCATTAACTGCTGTTTTGTGGAGGATGTATCTGGAACGTCCTCTTCGTTAAGGGGTTAAAATTGCATGCTCTATCTGAATTATGAAAGTCTAATTTTGACTTAACTTTCCCTTTAAATGAAGCAGAATCATTACCAGTTTAACGTTGTAGCTGTTTGGATCCTACTCCATGTCAAACTAATAAAGAGGATTTTCTTGCATCATTGGAGACCACTTTTCTTTTCTTATCTACACATAACCGACACACTACTTGCAAAAAATGCATCTGTACTGGAGGAAATCTCGCTACTTTGCCAAATTCTTGCATTACAAATTTATACTGCGTTCCTTCTCATCTGCCCTCAACCTCTCCAAACAAAATTTCTTTGCAACTATCAATACATCTATGTCCCACAATTCAAAGTGTCTTTTCTCTACTTTTAATACCCTCATGTGCCCTCCGTCTCTGCCCATTGCTATTTCTCCCCCACCACATGAGATTTCTATTTGTTTTAGAACCAAAATTGACTCCATCCAACATGAACTAACCTCCGTGCACAACAATATCCACTCCTGACAAATCACTGCAAACTTTCTATCTCAACCCTACACAAAATTCAGCACTTTCACCTGTCCCCTTGATCCTATTTCATAAAAACTGCTACCTGCACCTTTCCTCTAATCTATACCTAAGATTGTTTATACACACTTATCACCACTTTCTATCATCTAATCATCTTCTTGACCCTTTGCAACCTTGCTTCCCCCCAACACTGCCATCACCAAGGCGAAAATGACCTGCTTACTGCCAAGTCTAAAGGTCATACTCCATGCTAATCCCTTTGGACCTCCTCTCTGCAGCCTTTAACACTATTGACAATCCAATGATGCTCCAGACCTCAATCCTTGGGTATTTGTAACACAGCTCTACTGTGACTTTCATCCTACCTTTCTACCTTCAGCATTTCCTTCTCTGGCTCCTCCTCCCCTTTCTGTTGGGGTACCACAAGGCTCAGTCCTAGGTCCCCTTCCTTTCTTAGTCTACACATCATCTCTAGGCTCATAAATCAAGTCCTGTGGGTTTCAGTCACATCTCCATGCAATATGACACCCCAATATACCTTTTTGAACAGACATTTCTCCTCCCTGCTGACTGAATGGCTGGATAGCTTCTCACCACCTAAATCTGAACTCCTTCTATTCCTGCCTCTACCTACTTCCTTGTTCCCGAAATCTCACTTACTGTGGACAACGCTGTCACCTCTACCTCCCAGGCCTTATTGTGACTCCCACATTAAGTCCTTAGCTAACGCCCTGTCACCTTCCACCTTGGAAACATCTCTAAAATGTCACTTCCTCACTCAAGACACAACTAAGAATTCTTATCCACTCCCCTTATTTCCTGTCTTGACTATTGCAATCAGAGTTATCTGGTTTCCCAAGCTACCACCTGTCTCCACTACAATCCATCAAGAATTCATCTGCCAGGCTTATTTTTCTTAAGCATTGCTCCACATCTTCTGCACCTCTTTGGCAACACATCCACTGGATTGTCTTAGCCTTAAGAATAAAATTCTGACCCTAACATACAAAGCCCTCACCAACACTGAACCCTCCTATATCTCTGCCCTTGTCTGCAAATACTCCCCAACCTAACCCCTCTGCTCTACTCATGACCTACTTCTCTCCTCATGTCTCATTACTTTCTCACACTCTTTTCTGGAACTGCACCTATAATATGGAACTCCTTGCCTCTCTCAGTCCTCTAGACTCAAAAACTTTGTTTTCTTTAAAAACATATCTGTTAAAGGGTGCAAACAACTTTCTTAAACACATCTCAACTATTTATGTTTCCTTCTCCCTCAACCTCCCCATATACCTTATTTAAATTGTAAGCTTCATAGCCTTTATAACCATAGCTAAGCTTGTATAAAAGTGCATCTACAACTGATTGTGCTTAAGGGCAGGGTTAAACAACGTAAGTTTTTTTTATTGTATTGTACCCTCATAATTGTAAAGTACTCTTATATGGCGCTGCATAAAATGTTGGCGCTTTATGAATAAACAATAAAAGAGGATAATATTATTAATATTAATGGTTTGGTTAAAGCAATTAGCATAATTAACATTATTTCTACACAAAACATTGCATTCAATTTCTTTTGCAGTCATCTAATGATTGATGTTTGCTTTGAGTATGAGGTAAAAGATAATTATTAATTCATTCTAAACAATAGTGCATTAACTCAATCTATCATATTTCTAAAATTCAGATTAATACCGTGTAACACTTTACTATACATTAATTATAATCACCAAGATTACAAGTTGTGTATTAAACCGGGTGCATAAATAACGCAAAAAAATTAGCGGTATTGCACTTTCTATAGCGCTGCCATTACAAGTTACTGAAAAACCTTCCTTTTGTTGTGCGATTATGGTGTAATAAGCTCATACGCACAAAAGCCAAGGCCTGACTTGATGTGTTCGTGCACGTTTTCCCTTATAGACATCAATGGAGAGAAAAAAAACCTAATACCTGCGATCGAGAAATGGCAATCGCCGTAAGGCAATCCCCATTGATGTCTATGGGGAAAAGTTATGTAAAAAACCTAACATCCTAACATAAAGCCCTAGTATAAATACCCCCTAACTTCACCGCCCCCCCCAAATTCACAGACACTAAAAGTTATTAACCCCTAAACCTCCACCCCCCGCATCGCTAATGCATAAATAAACCTAATAACCCCTAAACCGCCGCCCCATATCGCTAACACCTAAATAAACCTATTAACCCCTAAACCGCCACCCCGTATCGCTAACACATAAATAAACCTATTAAACCACCACCCCCACTTCACTACTACTATAATAAAACTATTAACCCCTAAACCACCGGGCCCCTCCCCCACATCTCTACTACTATAATAAAACTTTTAACCACTAAACCGCCAGCCCCCCACATCACAACACGCTAAATTAAACTATTAACCCCTATACTTTAAATTAAATTTACTCTATAACTATCTTAAAATAAATAAAAACTTACCTGTGAAATAAAAAAAAACTAAGATTAAACTATAAATAAACCTAAGATATTTATTTTAAGAAAATAAAATAAACAAAAAAAATAAAAAATCTAAATTACAAAATTAAAAAAACACAACACTATGAAAAAATTTAAAATTTAAGCAGCTCTCATCCTATTGACTGATTTGAAATTTCAGCCAATAGGAATGCAACAGTTACATTACATTCAAGCTTGTGCAAGCGGAACGGTCGCATGAAGAGGAGGATTCACGTCGCTGAAGATCGTTGCAGCTGAAGACGGACCTGCGCTTCGGATCCGCGCCATCTCCCGGAAGACAACTCTGCACCTCGGGAAGAAGATAGAAGATGGTGCTGCCCTGGAAGAAGATCTTCACCGCATGGATGAAGATTTTGCTCTTCCTGGACTTCCCAGACTTCAGGAACGGTGAGTACATTTTCTGGGGTTAGTGTTATTTTTTGTTGTTGTTTTTTTTTGGGGTGGGTTTTTTTTTTAGATTAGGGCTTTTTTATTTTAATGGGCACATAAAAAGCTAAATACCCTTTTAAGGGCAATGCCCATACAAATGCCCCTTAAAGTGAAAGTAAATTTGCGAAACCCGCAATCTATGTTTACATAAATCATATTAAATCAATAGCACTTTCATTCATGAATTTTTGTTATATGAATTTTATACTTATTTTTGCTCATGCAAAGCTGTCTGTCCTACTTAGCACACACTCCGTCTGCTTCTATTTTTTGGGGGGTATTCATGATGAATGATCATTTTAAAGATCTAATTGGTTCCCCCCCCATGGCGTCTCAAAGTGTTGGTTTCACGCCCACCATTGTTCCTATGCGCCTTGCGGCAAACCTACAATTTTACTCCATTATCAGGTGTGCGTTCACAATTGGTGCATGCCCATTTGAACCGCTACAGGAAATCCAGTCATTAGCGGCGGTTTAGGGAGTTAATAGGTCTATTTTAGTATTTGTGATGCGGGAGGTGGCGGTTTAGGGGTTAATACTTTTTTTTAGTGTTGGCGATGTTGGTGGGCGGGCGGATTAGGGGTTAATAGGTTTTATATAGTATTTGTGATGCTGGGGATGGTGGTTTAGGGGTTAATAGTGAAGTTTATGGGTGTTTGTGTACTTTGTAACATTTTTTGTTTCACAAAATCCATAACTACTGATCTCAGATAGCGGAATGGATCGTGGTGTGATAGCCGGACGCACAACCTGTAATACAGGCGCAATGAAAATACAGGAGACCTGCATATTCCACACGCAATGGCCAATTTTTCAGCGGTATAGCAGACTTGTAATCTTCCTGACATGTTATGTATGAAATTCCATAGGTCAACCAATATTTGTAAAGCATATATGGCAAGATTACGAGTTTTTGCGTTAGGAGCTATGCGGTGCTAACGAGCAGTTTTTTTCTCAATGCACACTTACCTGCAGCGCTGGTATTACAGGTTTTTACAAAACTCGGCGTTAAAAGACAGAAGTGAGCGTAGAGCAAAATTGAGCTCCATACGCACTCAATACCAGCGCTGCTTAAGTCAGCGGTGAGCTGGTTGTACGTGCTAGTGCACGATTTCCCATAGAAATCAATGGGGAGAGCCAGTGAGAAAAGTCTAACACTGCCAAAAAGCAGCGTAAAAACTCAAGTAACGCTAGTCCCCATTGATTTCTATGGGGAAATACATTTTATGTTTACACCTAACACCCTAACATGAACCCAGAGTCTAAACACCCCTAATCTTACACTTTTAACCCCTAATATGCCGCCCCCGACATTGTCGACACCTACATTATTCTTATTAACCCCTAATCTGCCGCTCCGGACACCGCCGCCACCTACATTATACTTATTAAACCCTAATCTGCTGCCCCCAACATTGTATCTAGTTTAGGGTTTATTTTTATTTTACAGGCAAGTTTGTATTTATTTTAACTAGATAGAATAGTTATTAAATAGTTATTAACTATTTAATAACTACCTAGCTAAAATAAATACAAATTGACCTGTAAAATAAAACCTTACCTAAGTTACAATAACACCTAACACTACACTACAATTAAATAAATTAACTAAATTAAATACCAATCAAATAAATTAACTAAATTTAATACAATCAAATAAATTAATTAGCTAAATCGCCAAAAAAAACAAAACACTAAATTACAGAAATAAAAAAAAATTACAGATCTTTAAACTAATTACACCTATCTAATGCCCTATCAAAATAAAAAAGCCCCCCCCCCTAAACAATATAAAAAAACCCTAGCCTAAACTAAACTATCAATAGCCCTTACAGGGGCCTTTTGCGGGGCATTGTCCCAAAGTAATCAGCTCTTTTACCTGTAAAAAAAAATCTACAAACAACACCCCAACAGTAAAACCCACCACCACAAAACCAACCCCCAAATAAAATACTAACTAAAAAAAACTAAGCTCCCCATTGCCCTGAAAAGGGCATTTGGCATGGGCATTGCCCTTAAAAGGGCATTTAGCTCTTTTGCAGGCCCCAAAGCCCTAACCTAAAAGTAAACCCATCCAATACACCCTTAAAAATATCCTTTTTAACAGATAGGACACTCCTATCAGAGACTTGTAGAAAAAGAAAGATCAGAGTAACCAACTCTGGCTTTCAATACCAAGGGCAGCAATATGTTAGAAACAAACAATGGACCCACCTCACCACTTTCTAAATGCTTAAAAGCCACCATACTCTTACTCAAGAGATTGATGTGGACACAGCTAACCCAAAAAGTACCCAAAAAGGAAAAAAATATCTTCAGACACCAGCTTTACATTCTCCATTCACAGAGACAAAGAGAATGACTGGGAGTTATGGGTAAGGGAAGTGACACTTAACAGCTCTGCTGGGTGTGCTCTTTGCCTCTCCTGCTGGCCAAAAGTGAATATCCCACTAGTAAATGGAATGACGTTGTGGACTCTCCATGTCTTAGGAAAGAAAATGGAAAGATTGGAATAGTAATGCCAAACACATTTTAAACCATAAAACATTAACACTCCAGAATAGAGATCACTGTTTTATGTACACAAAAAACTTGACTTAATACTTATATGGGCTAAGTTTACATATAGTAGAAAAAATCCTAAATAAAATACCATTTATAATCTATTTAAAGGTTATGAATTTCATGTAAGATTTTCTTTGTGCATAATATTATCTGAAGTCTGCTCCAGAAATTGAACTTACTTATTTGTATCTTATTTAAGGGACATAAAAGTCACTACAACAAATAAGGATCTATAACTAATTGACAGTGTAAGTGCATAAAAATCAGAGCACTTACCTATAAAGACATTCTCTCCACATTTTTTCTAAATCACTAAAGTTATAAACTGCCTTTCATGCTTTCGACTGTCCACATAAGTGTAACTACAGCCTATACTGATCTGGCTGCAGGCAAACTCCCATCTGATCAGAACTAAACTGGTGGTAATACAAAGAATTCTGATTAATGTGTGGGCAGTGGAAAGTGCCAAAGGCAGCTATCTCTTCAGCACAATAAAACACTGCAAAAGTGACAGAACATCATAATGCTTAGAAGACCCTTAAACAATAGGGATCTATAAGTAGTTTAAAATTATAGTTATACTTCTGTAATATAAAACTAATTTTCACTTAATTTAAATATTTTAATTTTGAATGATATGAACAAAACAAAAACACAATCTAATCTTGGATTATTATCTTTTAGTGTAAAACATAGGAGGGTAATTTGACATGTCATGGTTTTGTGATGTTGAACCGATGCTATAAAGAAATCATAACATAAATAAATAATTACTACCTTTCTATGTATGTGGGGGTTAACACATTTATATGTAAGCAATATTGTATTTTATTGAACTGCTATGTCCCTTTAAATGACAATGGGAACATTAAAATAAGTAGCTTGTTTTTTTTTTAATTTAAAAAAATGATATGTATCACAAGCCGTATTTATACCTAGTAGGTCTTCCTCCAGCTAGTGTGAATTTTGTACAGATTTAAACAGCTTTTCGTAGTAAAATATTGTCCTAATATATATGTGTGTGTGTGTGTGTGTGTGTGTATGTGTGTTGTGTGTGTGTGTGTGTGTATGTATATATATATATATATATGTGTGTGTGTGTGTGTGTGTGTGTGTATGTGTGTGTGTGTGTGTGTGTGTGTGTGTGTGTGTGTGTATGTATATATATATATATATATGGTCATTTTTTTCTTTTTCTCTGTACATATTAAAAAAAAAAATAGTTGTGTTTTCTTTCTTCTGTGATGATTTTTGAATGTTTCCCTCTCAATGTAATTGCAGGTGTAACTATTTTCTACACTAAATGGTACCATCTTAATTTGTTCTATTATTTAAGTCTAATATGTGTATGTTTTTTTAATTTATATTATTTGATTTGTATTGCATTATTTAAGTAAAATAAAACATGTGTTCTTTATTTACTTGCCTCAATAAACATTTTTTTAATAAAAATTAATACTTCATAACATCATAATAATATTATTATTATTATTATTATTATTATTATTAATAATAATAATAATAATAATAATAATAATATTAGTGTAACCCCTCAAAATGTGTAGTACAGCAAGTGTTCAGCCATGTTCTAACATCCGTTCTTGCTGAGGCTTGCAGGCTTTTAAGATGCATGTATCCTGTGGCCTAGATACAAACTGGGAGCAGGAACTTATATACTTTGTAACAACATGGTGTTACTGTTTACCAGAGGATTGCATGCATGCCCCTCACTGTGTCAGTCCAATACATACTGTAGAGTCTCAAAGCTTACAAGCAGTTCAAAAGCCTAATGATCCATAGCTCTATCAATAAGCCAAATAGCTGACTCTTCAGGCCCAAATTACTGGGTCAAGAAGAATCTGTGTCCCAATTATTTGATGATGATACACTGTTAATTTTTTTTCTGGATTCTTAACACTGTGGCACTCTAAAGGCATAACTACACTGACATGTACTTTAAACAATTTCTGGATTAGCCTTCGCAAATAAGAAAGTATACAGCAGTTGAATAACATCTAAAAATATATATTAAAAAAAATTGGCTATAACAATTATTATCAAGCTGGTAATTTTATTTTTATTATTTTTGTTACTAAATGTAATTTTAGTTTGGAGTCAGTGGTATATATTTATCTCAAAATAACATACTGAACTGATGTGTAACTGTATTTTTCACCAGTTAAGCCAAAGAGAAATTTATGCTTTCTTTGTTTTTATTTCCTCTTATGTTGGGGGAAAAAAACATGCTGAGTAGGCTGAAAGAACTTCCTGTGAGATCAACTTCACCACTAAAAGCGCAATTTAGGTTCAAACACATTCTTTGTATGTTGCCTTGGACCAATACTTCTTTTACTTCACAAATCAAGTTAGTGGTACAACATATTAACCAATAAAATGGTCAATTCCCTCTCTAACACTATGATAACTCAGTAGGAGCTAGGAAGCCAAGTATATATGCACAGCAGGCAGGGGAGGCTTTCTTGCGTCACAAGTACAGTTTAATGCAAAACAAGAAAACACCCACCACATTTGTTTTATGGCACATTATGTTCATGCATTCTGTTTATGCTGTATAGCTTGTTAATGATTAACTCTGTTTTATTTAAAGCTGTATAATGCACAAACTATTACTGATTCGCAAACCTTTCCCAGTCTGCCCTTAAAATATTTAGAAACGTTCCAGTGAACGTTCACACTGAGATATTTGAAATTAAATTGTCCTTGCATTAGTTGTTATGCATCTAATGAAATTAAATTGGAGGTCATTATTCAATCATTTTGAGACTTATAGTTCTCTAGCCAGTAAACTATTGCTCAGTGTAGTAGATCACAGTACAAACTATTTACCGTAAACTGCTCTGCATCTGAATATAGCCAAAGAAATTGAGTTAGATGGATTATTTATGTATACTGAGACCACAAAATTACATCCAAAATGTTGTGGTCAAATTTTATAAGTGCCTAAACTCACCATCAATGGAACAAATAATGAAATCGTTATGAGATTATAACTATTCTAGGAAGTAGACCACTAACAAACCAACACAGAGTTTGCACATCCGCCTTGTATATAACAGACATTGGTAATTAAAAGGAAATATGTCCCTAAATTTTTGTAGTTATATAGCCCACCTGTACTCTCAGTTCCTTAAGTATCATGAAGATTTGAAAACTGACCTAACAATTTTTTTCTAATATTATTTCCTTTCATTCTAAAAGTGACATGGAGGCCGAATTATCAAATGTCTGTCAGACCTGATCTGCGGATCAGATCCGACAGACATCGCTGAATGCGGAGAGCAATACGCTCTCCGTATTCAGCACTGCACCAGCAGCTCACAAGAGCTGCTGGTGCAACCACCGCCCCCTGCAGATTCACGGCCAGTGGGCCGCCAGCAGGGAGGTGTCAATCAACCCGATCGTACTCAATCGGGTTGAATTGTGGCAATTCCTGTCCGCCTCATCAGAGCAGGCGGACAGGGTTAAGGAGCAGCGGTATTTAGACCGCTGCTTCATAACTGCTGTTTCTGGCGAGTCTGAAGACTCGCCAGAAACACGGGCCCTTAAGCTCCATTCGGAGCTTGATAAATGGGCCTCTTAGGGTCCAATTATCTAAAGCTGTGTGGGCTTGTGAGATTTTCTAAGAAAACTTGTCACAACTATGAAGTCCCTGTCCCAAATCTATAAAGGCAGTTTCTGCCTTGAGAACAGGGTGAAAAGGGGTGTTTCCTGCTTTTTAGTATGTGAAGGCAATGCATAAATTACAATAGGACAAAATCATAATTTAAAAATAGTATAAATCAAATAAATGAAATATTAAAATTAAATTTGCAGTAGAAAATTGTATTTTAGAATCACACTAAAAATCATAATAAAATTGCTCTGCGAAAATTGTATTTAAAAGGGACAATCTACTCCAATGTTTTTATTGTTTAAAAAGATAGCTAATCCCTTTATTACCCATTCCCCAGTTTTTCACAACCAACATGGTTATAATAATTTACTTTTTACCTCTGTGATTACCTCATAACTAACTCTCTGAAGACTGCCCCCTTATCTCAGTGCTATTTACAGACTTGCATTTTAGCCAGTTAGTGCTGACTTGTGAAAAACTTCACAGGAGTGAGCACAATGTAATCTACATGGCACATATGAACGAGAGGTGTCTTGCTGTGCGAAGCTATAAAAATGCACTGAGATAAAGGCAGCCTGCAGGGGCTTAGAAACAGGCAGAATGCAATGGTTTAAAGGATATAAAGTATATTAATACAACAACTAGGGAATCGGTAGTAAAGGTGTTTTCTATCTTTTTAAACAATAAAAATGTTTGAATACACTTTCTCTTTATGCAAAAACTAAAATGAATTTGGAAATTACACAGGAAAAAAAAAATATTTAAGGCACACAGTCAAAATCGTAATAAAACTGCAATGCACATGCAAAAACCACTGTGATATTCATTTTTATAATACAACATTAAAAGTGTATTATTTTCGTTATTAAATGAGTCCCCCCCCACACTCTGTTTTAAGTTAGCTGAACAGGGGCGTTTCATGGGTGTAGCTGAAATTTCTCCTCCAGGTCTAGTGTATTCTCTAAACCTTTTCCATCTGCAGATCTTGTTTTTTTTCTCGCAAACTAAAAGGTAGAGGATTGTATCGAAATACACAAAACACTAATTACCTCTATTGAAAACCCCATGCATATAAAAAAAATTGTAAACTACTAAACACTGAAAGCAGATTAGCGTGATCAGTATTGGCTGCAATATTTCGGACCCTTTTTTTAGGACAGACCCTTTTTTTTTTTAGATAATTTCCAGAGGGCAGCCCCTGAGAGTGTCAATGTCGTTTTTCACATCTGGCCTGGGGAAGTTTTGATAATCAGGTCCCCAATGAGAATTAAATAATAATTATATAGAAGTTACTGAAAAAATGCAAACAGGAATTCTTCCTTCTTTCTATGGCCAGATAGTACTTTGATTTATGCTATGACATTTTTAAAATATTTATTATATATGTGAAAATTCTAAGATATAAAATTGCTGCATACTTGTATGATGATGCAAAGTATATTTTAAATAGTTCTATTATTTAAATCAAGCTTTTATGTGCTCACGTAAATTTAGCCATATACATGCAAATACTCATCAAATGCTATGTATTTTTAGAGTCGAGAATTTATTTTCATACCATGACATTTTCCTTAAAGGGATACTGAACCAAAATTTTTCTTTCATGATTTAGATAGAGCATGCAATTTTAAGCAACATTCTAATTTACTCCTATTATCATTTTTTCTTTGCTCTCTTGCTATCTTTATTTAAAAATGAAAGTCCAGAACCCTGGACAGCACTTGTTTATTAGTGGATGCATTTATCCACTAATCCGCAAGAACAACCCAGGTTGTTCATCAAAAATGGGCCTGAATCTAAATTTACATTCTTGCTTTTCAAATTCTTTGACAGATAAAGGTCCTTGCGGTTAAGGCAGTGGATTGCTCAAACTTTGGCTTTGACAGATAGAGTTCCTTGCGGTTAAGGCAGATAACGTTCCTTGCGGTTATGCAGTAGTTCGCTATGCGTTTCGGCCGTAAACACTGACCTTTTTCAAGCTTTCAGCTTGAAAAAGGCCAGTGTTTACGGCCTGAAACGCGTAGTGAACTACTGCATAACCGCAAGGAACTCTATCTGCCTTAACCGCAAGGAACTCTATCTGTCAAAGCCAAAGTTTGAGCGATCCACTGCCTTAATCGCAAGGAACTTTTTACTGTCAAAGCCAAAGTTTGAGCGATCCACTGCCTTAACCGCAAGGAATTCAATTTGTCAAGGCTAAAGGACACTTTCAATCTTATGTTTGCAAGGCAGACTGAAGAAATTGAAGGAAAGAGTTTACACTAACAAACCTATACCAGGATAAGTAGAAACCTTTCTTTTTTCAACCGCAATAAAAAAGTGCTTAGAGGAAAAGCACCAACTAAAGACCACCCAACACATCCAAGACCCCTACCGTTTTTGGAGAAAAACCAGCGGAGCGAAGAAACTTCCAAACATCACCCGGATCTACAACCAGGCTCCAGAATCGGCTAAAAGAGACAGTAAGTAAATACCTTACCGCTCCTGACTGTTGCATCTCTTTTAGTCCATAGAGCTGGCTATGTTTAAAAACTCCTGCACCCTAGCACATCATAAAGACCATACTTACTACTTATTACCTGTAAGGACACATCAAGGATCCTTAAAATCCACCGGTGGTCTAACTACTATAACTTTTATAAGCTAAAATGCGAAAATACCTTTTAGGCTGAAAAAAAAATGTTTTATGCTGAAATACCTTTTACGCTATAACTAACACCAAAAGAAAGCTCATTTTTATAGTCGGCCGACTACGGGTTTTTTTTTTTTTTTCTGACTATTGCCACCTTAAGATTAGTATCTTTCTCCTACTATTATTACTGCTTGTCTTTTATTGTACCTCTTTTATTGTACCCTTACACAAGTTGTTTACTATATATATACCAAGACATCTTGATAAAATATTCAAAAATTCATTATTTGCATACATCAAATATTCAAATATTTAATATTGCTAACATCAATTTTCAGGAAAATTTTATTAATCAGATTGATTCTATTGTTACACTAGGTGTTACAATGTACCAGGTGTAGCAGTATAATTAGTCTCTAACATTAAGTAACACAATCCTCACATCGAATACTCTTTTTAAAGCCTTATAGAACCATCCACATTTGTTTTTCAGATTGTCATGTACATATAAATAATAAATTATTTTTATGAACTTCAAAGCCCAGTGGTTATATTTTTAAACCTTTGATCCTTATAATATTTTATTTTTATTTTTACACGATTATCACTATATATATTCCACCGAAGCTTATTTCTAAACAGATATCTCTCGAGAGGTTTAAGCATTTCTTTGCGCCCTACACTCCTAAACCCTCTATTTTCCACATGCTCATACAAGATATTTTGGAGAAAAGTTTTTAAATTTCTCTTTCCAGAGCAGAACTTACAGCAATTTTGAAAATGTTCCAGTGTATAAATACTTATGAGGCACAACAGAGTTCACAATTACACAGTAGGTTATTTTATATACACTTTGAGCTTTGTAGAACTGAATGTCCAATTATTTCCTCCTACCAGATTTGTTTTTTAGCAATTATCAATGCTTCTCGCCACTTCCTAATATAGGAACTAATAAAAAAATAAAGTCTAAGGTACACATTCAAATAAATATCCTTTGAAGAATATTATTCAAAACCTGCATGGAATAATATTTTATTGCTCACATTGTCACAAAGGCATCACAATTAAACATAGAATAAGCAACAAATAGGGCCACACTATAAGCTGACAATTTATATTGTTGTGCATTACATTACAAACACACATAGCTGTATAAACAGGGAGGCAGTGTATTTTACTGAAATGATGCTGTATATCGTATATCATAAAATTAAAAAAACAAAACAAACAACAACTGTGTATGTATGTATGTATGTATATATATACATATATATATATATATATATATACACATATTTATTTTTTTTACGCACACATGGATACACACATACATATATATATATATATATATATATATATATATATATATATATACACACACACACACACACACACAAAGAAGCACACTCAAAGGAACGAACAACTGGCTCAATACTATTATTAGCCTGTTCTATGGCGATTTACCACCTGGGTGCAGTTTCTTTTAGCCCAGTAATGCTTTTCACAGAGAAGAACTTTCCTGTAGTATATCAGTCTGATCCCGCCTATTACGGTCAGTCCAGTGCCGAAATACCAGGCAATTCCTCTTTGAACAAGGAACACAGCAACCCCAGATGATCGTATTGGACCTTGTCAGTGAGGTGTAGCCATATTCCTCTAAGCACACTGAGCAAGGAGTCCACATCTGGTTTCCCCTTTTTCCCATAGGGAGACTAAATAAACACAGAGAGAAGCACATTCACAGGAACGAACAACTGGCTCAATACTATTGTTAGCCTGTTCTATGGCGATTTACCACCTGGGTGCAGCTTCTTTTAGCCCAGTAATGCTTTTCACAGAGAAGAACTTTCCTGTAGTATATCACCCTGACACCCGCCTATTACGGTCAGTCTAGCGCCGAAATACCAGGCAATTCCTCTCTGAACAAGGAACACAGCAACTCCAGACGATCGTTTCGGCCTTCATTGGGCCTCGTCAGTGAGGTGTAGCAGTATTCCTCTAAGCACACTGAGCAAGGAGTCCACATCTGGTTTCCCCTTTTCCCATAGGGAGACTAAATACACACAGAGAGAAGCACACTAACAGGAACGAACAACTGGCTCAATACTATTGTTAGCCTGTTCTATGGTGAGTTAGCACCTGGGTGCAGCTTCTTTTAGCTGCACATACACACACATTTTATTTATATACATATATAGTATATATAAACATACACACAAAGGAAGAATGACTGATTCCCCTGATCACCTACCTATTGTCCTGTTAACCCTAAACACCCTCCACACACTTTAAATCCTGACTGCACCAGCCACCAACAACATCCCAATCCCTACTAGAATCCGCAGTCCCACTACTGCTAGCAACCATTCCCCTCTACACAAAACCTCAATACAACAAATGGCAGATGGTGATTTTCATACTTGATGGGGGAAAAACCTCACCTCTTGACAACTCCCCAGATTCAACCCCTTTTGCACTAAACCAGCCAAAAAGAGAAGGTGAGGATGAACACGTAGCAAGACACCTTATAGTGTAGTATTTATTAACAAGGGATTAACTATAAACTACATCAATATTGAAATACTGTATGATATATAAATATATATGCTATGACAATCACTCAGATTCATGTCTACATAATGAAGAAGCTTAGATATATAGGGGCCTATCTATCAAGCTCCGAATGGAGCTTGATGCCCCATGTTTCTGGTGAGCCTGCAGGCTCGCCAGAAACAGCAGTTATGAAGCAGCGGTCACAAAGACCACTGATCCATAACCTGTCCGCCTGCTCTGAGCAGGAGGACAGACATCTCCGGAAATCAAACCGATCGAGTACGATCGGGTTGATTGACACCCCCCTGCTGGCCGCGAGTCTGCAGGGGGTGGCGTTGCACCAGCAACAAAACTCTAAAAATTCCTAAGCTACCCATTGCCCCTAAATGTTCATTTGTATGGGCATTTTTCTTAAAAGGGCATTCAGCTCTTTTACTGCCCTTAAAAGGGCATTCAGCTTTTGTATGGGCAAAGCCCATACAAATGCCCCTTTAGGGGCAATGGGTAGCTTAGGAATTTTTAGAGTTTGTTTTTTTTTATTTTGGGGGTTGGTTGGGTGGGGGGTTTACTTTTAGGGGGGACTTAGTAATTTTTTTAAGGTAAAAAAAGCTGTTTAACTTAGGGCAATGCCCTACAAAGGCCCTTTTAAGGGCTATTGGTAGTTTATTTTAGGTTAGGGGGTATTTTTATTTTGGGGGGCTTTTTATTTTTTATAGGGCTATTAGATTAGGTTTAATTGTTTTTATTTTTGATAATTTCGTTTATTATTTTTTTTAATCTTAGAATTTAATATTTTTCGTAATTTAGTGTTTATTATTTTTTGTAATTTTAGATTTTTTAAATTTTTTCGTAGTGTTAGGTTTTTTTAAATTTGTAATTTAGATTTTTTAATTGGTAGTTTTTTTATTTTATTAGAATAGTTATGTTAGGTTAATTTATAGTTTAAACTTAATTTTTTTTTTAATTTCACATGTAAGTTTTTATTTATTTTAATATAGTTATATTGTAATTTTAATTTAAAATTAGGGGGGTGTTAGGTTTAGGGGTTAATAGTTTAATTTAGTGTTTTGTGATACGGGGGGCCGATGGGTTAGGGGTTAAGTTTAGTAGTTACGATGTGGGGGCTGAAGGTTTATGGGTTAATACTTTATTATAGTGTCGGCGATGTCGGTGAGCGGCGGAATAGGGGTTAATCATTTTTTTTAGTTTAGACTAGGAGTTTATGTTAGGATGTTAGGTTTAATGTAACTTTCTTTTCCCTATAGACATCAATGGGGTTGTGTTACGGCGATCTCCATTCTATTTTTTATCTAACACTTTCTCCCCATTGATGTCTATGGGGGAAAGCGTGCACGAGCAAGTAAACTCAGCCCTTGGCTTTTGTGTGGTATGGAGCTTATCACACCATAACGCACAGCACTAGGAGGTTTTTAGTAACTCTGAATAGCAGCGCTATGGAGAGTGCAATAACGCAATTTTTTTGCCGTTAGTTTCGCACCTTGTTTAGCGTAAAACTCGTAATCTAGGTGAATGTAAACACCATGCAGCAATTTTATATTTTATCTATTCACATCAAATCTTATTCCGCCTTGAAGGCACATTGACAGTAGGTCAAAGCAGATATAATAAAAAGGGGCTTGCAAGGGGCCAATAAAAGGTCTTACAAACCTGCAACAGGACAGAAATGCCAGTGAAAGATTTCATTTTGTGGTTCCCATTGTCAATAACAATAATCTCAGTTTCTTGAAGCAGATGCTGTGTGGAGGTTTGTATATATTTTTATGCATCTGGATTCTAAGAGCTTTATTTATAAAGCTGCCTATACAGATTTGGATGCCTTGTGGGTGCAGGGTCACTAAGAGTTAAAAAGAGGCAGCAGAATAAAATCATTCCTAATGAAATTGACAAGCAGAGGAAAGGGGGGTACAAACCCGTGTGCAATGCTTGTGTAATGTTAAAATGATAAACTACCTAAATAGACTCAATTCAGGTGGACAATATCCCTGTTCGTCCATAGTTTAATAAATGGGGGCCTAAATGCTCATAAGGTTAAATTGTTATTGCCAATGTTGAACTGAATGCAAACAAATGTTCTTTTCAAAAATGTAAAGCTAATGATAGGTCATATAAGGAGATATTTGGGAACTCTAGAGACTTGTTTACATCTACATTAGACTTTTCCAAAGTAGTGGTTATTTTCCAATATAATACACTAACATACGATTTCTTACATTTCTTAAATAAAACATGAAATATTGTTAATGTGTTAAATAAACATTAATATATCAGTTTTTTTCTATTATTATTTATATACTAAACAATTCTCTGCTTGGAGGTTGATAAGGACAACTTTCAGAGCTGTATTGTTAGAGACAAGCTCCCCAAAGTAGTACAATAGGAATTAGTTTAATTAAATGCAAGAGCATGCGTTACACACAGGTATACAATTTAAATGCCTGCTTTAGAATTTAAAAGATGCTTTTCATGTACACTAAAGGGACAGTGTACTTATTTTGTTTTATTATTTATATAAAAGTTGTTTGTTTCCTTTCTTTTTTTTTTGGGGGGGGGGGCTGAAAACATTAATGGACCAGTCAACACTGTAGATTTGCATAATCAGCAAATGCAAGATAACAAGACAATGCAATAGCACTTAGTCTGAACTTCAAATGAGTAGTAGATTTTTTTTCTGACAGTTTTAAAAGTTATGTCTTTTTCCACTCCTCCTGTACCATGTGACAGCCATCAGCCAATCACAAATGCATACAAGTACCATGTGACAGCCAACAGCCATTCACAAATGCATACACACTTATTCTTGCACATGCTCAGTAGGAGCTGGTGACTCAAAAAGTTTAAATATAAAAAGACTGCGCACATTTTGATAATGGAAGTAAATTGGAAAGTTGTTTAAAATGGCATGCTCTATCTGAATCATGAAAGTTTACTTTTGATTGAGTGTCCCTTTAAGTAAAAGCTGTTTAAATTGAACTTGAAACCAGAACAGCTATATTAGTTGTGTACTTCCTGGTAATACTCAAAAGTTCATAGGTACTTCCTGTTAAACCATATTTGGCTGACAATAAGAATTTTTACCTAACAGCTAATATGATTTAGCAGGAAGTACACAAATGATAAAGCTGTTTCAAGTTGCAAGGTAAACTGAATCATCTTTTATCTCACATTGTCTTTTAAGTAAATACATTAACAAACAAATCTATGTGTTTAAGTTATGCTCCTTCATCTGAATGCAAAAAATGTCCCTTTAAATTTAATGAAATTTTTAGTGTTAAAGAGACACTGAACCCAATTTTTTTCTTTTGTGATTCAGATAGAGCACGCAATTTTAAGCAACTTTCTAATTTACTCCTATTATCAAATTTTCTTCATTCTCTTGCTATCTTTATTTGAAAAAGAAGGCATCTAAGCTAAGGAGCCAGCAAATTTTTGGTTCAGGACCATGGACAGTACTTTTGTATTGGTGCTGTCCAATCAGCAAGGACAACCCAGTTTGTTCACCAAAAATGGGCCCGCATCTAAACTTACATTCTTGCTTTTCAAATAAACATACTAAGAGAATGAAGAAAATTTGATAATTGGAGTAAATTAGAAAGTTGCTTAAAATTGCATGCTCTATCTGAATCATGGAAGAAAAAATGTGGGTTCAGTGTCCCTTTAAATTTTAACTTCACCAACTTAGTGCCAGATTAAATCTTTAAAGCAAAATTGGATCAGACAATGTAACATATATGACAACGATTTATATTACTATGTGTATTTCTGAAGCCAATTTTCAGGCTTTGCATAGTAAAAAATGCATTAGACAACTACAAGATAATGTGTGTTCATGCATGTATTTGTTAAATATCAGGCAAATATTTTTAGCTAATAAAGCACTGCTGTTGACATTAGTTTGATCTGAAAGTAGCTGATGTTTTGGTTTGGTAAAAAAAAACAAAAAAACTGTTATCCATGCAAGACTGAGTTCTACATAGATAGGGATATTTTTTACTTACTTTGGGTCAGTTTACGTGGGGAGCACTAACAGTCAACAGCGAGCGGAAGGAGTTTTATCATGGGTGCTTGCATGCTTTGGGTTTTTCACTCATATTGCAAGTTGAAAGTAAACGCAATCGCTTGAGCGCAATTGAAGTTAACATGTCAGGATATTGCATTGGAGCCCCTTGCAGTTATAGTAGATGAAAACATGAAAAAGCATATTTATTCAATATTCATATTTTTTAAATAAAGTGTTAGTGTTTATTTACAGTAAATATTTCCCATTCCAATGTTCTGCACATATGCACGCAATATTCTAAGTTCAGCTTTTTGCTCGCATCAGGTTTGCGTTCATGCGTAAATAGTTTACATCTCAACTTGTAATAGGAGCGCTACCTGATGTGTGTAAAAAGATTACTTCTAATTGAGTTAGAGCGCGATCAGGAGGGTTAAATAATGCTCCACTTGTAATCTGGCCCTTTATAATATAAGTCCTGTAAATAACTTGTATCATGGACAATTGCAAATGTTTTTAATGCAAAAGCAAACAATTAAAATAGTAACGCTCATTCTATTTATAAATCTGAAGACTTTATCTAACATTGTAATATCCCATCATTTGACAGTAGAGTCAAAGTTTAAAAAGTGTGTGATTGTTTATTGTTAGTATTGAGTGTTTCCTTGACTTCCTGCTTGTTATATGTTTTCAGTATTTCACTGAACAAATGACATCTAGGCCCTCATGTTACTTCTCATTTTAAAGGGACATGAAACCCATAACAGTTACCTCTTTCATAAAGTTTACTTCATTTTCATGATTTTCTTTGTTGAATAGATATCTAGATATGCGGCATGTATATGTCTGGAGCCCTACATCGCAGGAAAAAGTGCTGCCACAAAGTGTTCTTGCTAATGTATAACATTCCTGCAAAACAGCTGCCGTTTAGTGCTGCAGACACAAGCACGCTTACTTACCTGCTTTTCAACAAAAGTTACTAATAGAATGAAGAAAAGTTAATAAGAGAAGTAAATTGGAAAGTTGTTTAAAAATCCATATTCTATCTGCATCTGAACAACACATTTTAGCTTTTTTATCCTTTTAATTGTCAGGTCCTTCATTTTTACATCAATATTTTGTATGAGCTTATGGGTTTTAATTTTCACTGAGGAAAAGGAACCCACCCATATACAGAATAAACTAAGTTATATATAACCGTTTAGGTATTTGACATTTTTATAATTACTACAGAACTATCTATCTATCTATCTATCTATCTATCTATGTATCCTGGTAGGCAAATCCGACCTTACATACATCCACACCAAAACAAAGGAAAAAGTTATCAGGCCTTTTGCTGGAAAAAAAACATTGAAATCTATAGGAGCTACTACCCGTTCCATTTACAAGTTACCCAAACCCCTGGTAATAGAGCTGCGTTACAGCAAGATTTAATTGGACTACAGCATGTATCCATATGGGTTGCAAACCACATATTTTTGTTGATTTTTATTTTTGTATTGCCTCCAAAATATGGTGTATGTGTTTTATGTGTTTTAGTTTCTAATTATAAAGACAGGATAGGGAAGGAGCTTGTAGAATGGTACCATAAGGTTGTAGATCAGATAAGAAAGTTACCAGTGAAGGCTCACAAAACAGTGAGAAATAATATTATAGCAAAAAGAAATGTATTTTATTACTACAGCAGATAACACCATTACACAAAATTTTGCATCAGGTGAACATTTAACATTAAAGGGACAGTATACTATAAAATAGTTTTTTCCTTAATGTGTTTCCAATAACTTTTTTACCAGCTGCAGAGTATAAAATGTATGAGATTTGCTTTTTAGGGTTTATTTGTGTATATGATTTAGCTGGTTTTGTGTTTTGAAGCCACAACCTAATAAAATGGGTTGAGCTTGTAGGTATAATCAGATCTCATTACTTTATCACATTGTGTACGTATACCTGCTTCTTAATCTTATATCTGTCCATAAACCAAACACCAATACTTGGAGAGAACAATAGAAAATTAACATTTTATTACCTTATCTCTTCTATACCCCACTGGGAGTGTAATTTCTTCTACTGGCTGTGTTAACACAGCTTGGCCTCGAGGCCAAAAACGTTAAGAATAGGTAGGGATACCACAGGCTAAATAAACTAATTAAAATGCTAATATAAGGTTAATGGAAATACTTGTAAACAATTTAATACACTCCAGCAGGTAAAGTGGATAATTGGGACCAAATTAAAGGGGAGACAATTTTTGAGTAAACCGTCCCTTTAAGTTATTCTATTTGGGTAAAGCAGAAAGCGATGAAAACACGGCAGCCCTGATTCTGTAGAGATGGTCCTTGTAAAGCAAGCCTTTAATTCATTATTTAATCTGACAAGATAATACATCAAATAACCCATTCTGAAATTGTAGTTTTAGGGGACATTTGACTCATTTGAAAACCTTGAATAAGTGTTAAAAGTGGACTACTCTTCCACCATTCCTTAGTTTAAGGCAGCTATGAAAATACAGACCATGTTTAGCATATAGAGATGTGTCACATTATTCAGCTTCTAGGCAGGACAATATGTAACTAAACAATAAGCAGATACCTTGGGATGTATGAAATTATTATAAAACTTTACGAATTCAGGCAGGACATAAAACCGCTATAACTATATGGAGAATAGTATAGGAAGGCAAACAGGAATGCATTTGTAGCTCAGCTGTTCTTCAAGCTGCTATGAATGCTAACAAAAAAAGTCAAGTGACAGTTTACGCATTAACTAGAATGTTGGCAACATTAAAGCTACCAGTACTAATGATAGTTCATTTACCTGATGTCTTATTTTCTCAGTTTTAACTTAAAGGGCCATGATACCCAAATGTTGAAACACTTGAAAGTGATGCAGCATAGCTGTAAAAAGCTGACTAGAAAATATTACCTGAACATCTTTATAACATGAGACTAAAGCTTTGATAATTTAAGTAAATTGAAACTTTTTTTAAAAAAAATGTATTCTCTGTCTGAATCATGAAAAAGAAAATTGGGTGTAATGTCCATTTAAATAACTGAAACCTGTACTTTCAAATAACTGAGACCTAAATAAAACCCTTTATGTAAAAGTTATAGCACAGCAGCCACAGGGACAACATCACATACACTTTTCTTTAGGACATTTAGATTCACCAGTTGACCCTGTTATAGCAAATATCTCTAAATAAGAAGAATCCAAAGTTTGTCTTTATTCAATTTAATCAATACAGGAAACCATAAGTAATGTGGTAGAGTAGTATTAATAGTTTATATTAGTAAAAAGATCAAATAAAATGTGAGCTAGTTGAATATTTTATCTCACATCAAAGCCCTCTACTACATATGACCCTTACTTCTGATGCTGGTATTACTACCATTCCTCGGTTGCCATTCTTCTGAACAATATGTATGATTTAAATAATAGGAATAAATATTGTCTGAACCTCAAAGATGGACAGGTCTTAAGGCTGGAACATGCTTTTTGGTCCACATGAAAAACTTTTTTTGGTTTATTTCAATAGTGAAAGACCCCAATAGTATTTGATGTGGGTGTATTTGATTTAGGCCACTGCAGCTTTATTATATGAATAAAAGTCAAACTGCATAAGGGACAATCAAGTTGTCCAGACCATAGTTTCTGAATAAATTAATCTTCCATATTTGCATCTCATCCTGACATACTAATGCTTGCTGTAATGATCTTCCATTGAGGTTCTGCAATGTGTTGTCTGTCTATTGAATTTTTCACTGGCAGGGAGGGTCCTAAAATTTACCAGTGGCGAGCCTTATGCTGCACTTGGGCTGTAGGTTGCCAACCCCTGCTGTAATCAAACAAGTTAACTTCCCCAGGATGCAGCCAATTGTATGCAGTGGGGGTTATGACTTGATTGCGATTTATACCAATTTTTGAAAATAATCACTTTATTATTGTGAGTCTGAAACATGACTGACTGGGAGTCAATTGGCTTTATTTACTGGTTTGTTATCCAGCCATGAAGAATCTTGAAAAACAGATCCCTGTGTCTGTAAGTCAATTATGTTAAAATTGCCAGAAGTACAATATTAGGTGTAGTGGATAACAAAATTAAAACCACAAATCGAAAATCTTGAAATTTTATTTCTCATATTTGGAATTTGAGAAACTGCTGATGTAGTATATGAATAGGAATATGCAGATATGCTTCTTTTAGAGCTATTGTTGCCAGAAATGTATATAGTGAGATTACCTTCATAATTTTATGCAAAGGCATAGAAAGACACCATTGACCTCCATTCTTTTGACTCAGAAATATTAATAAATATTAATACATATGTTCCCCTCTTTCCTTGCTGACAAGAAACTGTTAAAACTATTTGTTTCTTTGTTTTGTTTCTTTATTGACCCTTGTCTGCAAATGGTCTTTGACACTGTTTCATTTTATTGGAATTGTTGGCAGACAAGAATGAATTAAATAATATTTTATTGGCATATTTTGAACATTGGAGTTAGCCACACTTCCAAGAACAGATTTAACCTTGCTTGTACTGTGGATGTTTGTAAAGGAAAATCTTGTCTCAAAAAATATATTGATTTTTCCTTTTAAAGTGAGATGTTTCCAGATATATGCATGGAAATGATCCTTAGGTATGAAAAAGGGCCAGGCTCTAAAATGAGGTATATAACTATTGACTTATGTTTTTGCACTCTGGCTTTTAGAAATTGTGGATTCTAAATATACTCTAATTATGGAACTATTGTAAACCATCCAATGCTTTAATCATTGGACTCTTTTTCAATACTTCTTGCTTAAAAATTTAGCAGGTCTGATATAGATTTTACAAAAAATGATCAAGGGAGTCAAATATTAGATTTTTTTACTAGATACATTCTAGGAAGGATCTTGTGATACAATTTTTATGTTTTCAAATGAAATCCCTGTTGTTTTAATTAGGGAGAACATGAATTGTCAATGCATGATTAATTGTTCTCTGAAACTTTCTTTTCCATTGGGTCTCTAAAAAGCAATAGCATGCATCATATAAAATATATATATATATTTTTTTTTTTTAAAAAGACAGATCGCTGCATCAACTGTAGGTGCATGATCCATTCATTCAGTAATGTCAGATAGTATACAATATTATTTTGATATTTTCTCAGGAATAATAAATTTTTTCCCTGACTTTTATTTTACTGCCTAATATCTGGGGATATAAGTAGTTCATTTTTCAAAATGAACAAAACAGGCAAACTATATATATATATCTATCTATATCTATATCTATATCTATATATCTATATCTATATATCTATATCTATATATCTATATCTATATCTATATATATATATATATATATATATATATATATATATATATATATATAAAAGGATCATCACAGACTACATATTCATGTCAAACGTAATATTTTCTGTGAAGCCAGAAACACCCAATCCCTCTGTGTCAAACAAAACATTAGGTATAATAGTACTAGTATAATCTGAAATTCTGAATAAAACATCCATGTCATATATTTGATAATTTTTAGCAGAAAAGCAGATGTGAAGTAATCTGTTATTCACTGTATTTAAAGAAAGCAAACATTCTTTGGTATATTAAGAGTGATTTTAATAACTAATAATATGAAGCTTACAATTGTATACTCTATTAGTTAGCTAATAGAAGGTATTATCTGTACTGTATTTCAAATTTGTTATTTTTGTAGGTTATTTTCAGCAGAATATTAGGCACTAAAACTAAATGACAAAAAAATTAACACTGCTGATGCAGAATTGTTTGTCTTTAAAAGCTTCACTTTTACTAATTGTACACTCCAGAACTTATTTATACCACTGACAAAATGTATACGCAAAGAGCCTAGTGATGTATGAAAACAAAAATCTTTGGCAGATAATATATATATGTGTGTGTGTCTGTGTCTGTGTCATAAGATAATTCTACATCATATAATATATGCAATGTCCTAGGTATACTGACAAAACCCTTGTTATATGCCAGTGACAATACCAGCAGTGCTGCTCACCCTTTCTCTCTAGTTTGTGTTTTGTATTACTTAAAAAAAACTTAAATGTTACATCACATTTTAACATTTCATCAATAAAAGCAAATAATTTTGAATCATCAATATTTTTCTCCATATTGGGTATACAAATTAACTATTGATGTAATCAATTTAATACTTGTAAGCTCCAATTTTGCAACACTTTTGTCTGAACAAGATTTAAGAACAAATATTAAAACATAACAGACACATATAAGTACCCTGATTTTATATCAAGAGAGGAAATAGATATAAACATAATAGTTCCACATTATTTTGATGAATAGAATCTGATAAAACAAAATTTGTTCATATGAAATCTAAAAGAACAGGTGTTAAGTTAGAAAACAAGTGCAGGCATTTTATTTTTGTCAGAGCCATAAAATTTATTTAGATTGCTCTGAGTTGTTTTAAAAGAAATTTGATTGACATGTTTTCTTCTATACTAAATTTATTTTTATGCACTAGGATTTGAAAGAAATTTAAAACTGAATGTTCTTGAAACAGCCCGAAATGTTTCCTGGGATCGAGTCTTTACTGAAAAGTAACCAAAATGCATTTCTTTCACAAATAATGAGCAGTTTTATGCTTAATGAAATCACTAATATGTTAACTATTATTTTCATATTATGGGCCTGATTACAAGTGGAGCCCTAAATATCACTTTCAAGAAAGCGATATTTGCACTCGACTGTGTAATAACAGCAATTTGAGCATTGCGCCCACAAGAGCGCTTCCATAGGCTTCAATGGGAAGGCTTCAATGGGAGCCTTGTTCTGATGCCATCATAGACAGCATCAGAACTAAAGTGCAGCGAAGGGGGTAATTTGGGGCACTTTTAGAAAATTAACCAGAGATCGGATCTCTGGTTAATTTTGTGAGCGCGAATGGCTGGTTAATTATAGTGTGCCCGCAAACGGGCAATTTTTTGCGAGCACGATAATTGAGCATACCACTTATTTATATATTCATTAAAATTATGGTGGAGATAAAAATCTGAGAATAAAATCCTTCATGTCTCAAAAGTAAATCAATACAACATTTTTGCATAGGAAATTAGCACATCCAGGCAAGTCCCCTGCTTGTTTTTCCCCAGTAAAACTCCATGTACATTGTTACCAATGCACAAAAGAATTCTGGGTAAGATATGCAAAATCTCAGATTTTTTGCTTCAAATACTGTTTTAACACAGCAATCCCTTAATAGGGTGATTGCAGCAATACAGAAACCACTGACGAGTTATAAAAAGAATGAAACAGGCTGTCTAGCAGTGGTTTCTGTATTGCTGCAATCACAATATTAAGGGATTGCTGTGTTAAAACAGTATTTGAAGCAAAAAATCTGAGGTTTTGCATATCTAATTTGCATGTCTTACCCAGAATAGTTGAAGATGAATGCATGGCTAACATATAGTTTCAAATAATATGCACACAAAAACAGTATATTTCACTTAAAAAGAAGGGGTTAAATCCTCTTAGCCTTTTGTCCCATTAATAACTAGCTGACGGTTTCTGACTCAGTGACAGAATGACTCAAAGTAATCTCTAGTCTATGGGACTATTACCAAGCAGCAGCACCTAAATTGCTCCCATTGCAGAGAGGAGATGGGGATTTATTGGCCAAGTTTACAAGTCACTGTACTTTCACTGACAATCTTAATGTACTCAAAATATGTATTGCTTAATGCTACATGTGATAATAGCCAATAGTGAATACTTTTTAATTCTCTTGAGATGCTATTGCACTCTAGAGTAATTTATGAAATATTATCAATGCCAATATATACTAATATATGCAACAGAAAGGCATATATATTCATCACTAATTATTCTTAATCGACTTTTCAGTTTTGCTTCCCCCTAATCCGTTTAGTTTTAGTGGGAAGTTATAACAGGTAGAATATCCTTTATCCAAACTGCTTGGGAGCGGAAAAGGTTTGGATTCCGGAAGAATTTTCAATTTGGAATATTTGCATCTGCAAAATGGGACAGTTTGGAGAAGGGATGGGGCCAAGTTTAAACAACAATATTTACATGTCATAGTACAGCTTATACACCCAAACTAAAGGTAGTTTTTTAATCATTTTTAACACTTTTGTATGCACTGCACCCTGAGAAAGATAGTACAGTACTATAATCAGAAAGGTAATATTTAAAAAAAAAAAAAAATATAGACTATTATTTGCATTTTAGAACACAAAAATACAAACCAAAGACCTAGACAGAAAAAACTGTGACTTGCATGCAGGAATAAAATGCATTTTTTGATAATTATATCTAAAATAAATATTTTATAAATATTAATTAAAAAGTTTAGATTTCAGAATTCCAGATTTTGGGATTTGTACCTGTAAATTCATGGGATTTCTCTACCTTCCCACTTGCACACGAGGGATGTCTGTTTTAGGGATGTGAATTCATAAGAATGCACCAACGAAATTTAAAGAAAATGAAAAATTACTGACAAAATTTGTCAGTATTTATTAATTTCTTTGATATTTCTTTTAAAGTGCAAAATACTTAACACAAGCTAATACAATCCTCTTCCTAACAGGTTCCGGCCGCTTAGCGTGCTTGGCACCCAGGACCTGCACTGTTAGCGCGCCAGGTGCTCTGTGTATGTATGTATTGGGTACTTGCAAAGCGCAGCTAATCACCCGTAACGGTCTCAAGGCGCTGCTCATTTTATCGACCTCGGAAGGATGAAAGGATCGAACCTGCAACCCTTGGGATGCTACAGAGCTCAGCCCCAGTGCCTTAGCATGCTGTCAAGAAGTGGATCCGTTTAGCAAGCTCTCCAGAGCATGTTACGCTAAGTATTTTACAATTTAAAAGTAAGTATGTAGCTACAGGTGAACTTTTCACTTTTAGCTTTGAAACATTTACATTCGTTTTAAATTCAATTTTTGTTTCTTTTTAAACTAAATGAAGTAGTGCATGAAATGACTATTCAGAGAAACGAATGTCCTCGAATATTTAATACAATTTTTTCATTTATAACATCCCTAGTCTATGTATCAATCTAACTTGTCACTTTTATAGGAATGAAAAGCTTCAAAATGCAGAGTTACAAAAATATACACATTTTAATGGTATATAAGAAAATATTCCTTTTATAACTTTAGGTTCACAAAATAGCCTTGTGCACATTGCATGTACTTTTCAACTCCTATTGCTGCACACTCCATAGCACTACTTTTTGTAAAGAAGTAATTTTGCTATTTAAGAAAATATTACTCTCTTATTTCAAGTATCAAACATATTCTACTATGATTATGGCAAGCTAATTTAGGAATAGGGATGTTCATTTTCCATACATTCAGTCTTCTTTGTGTTCACAGTGAGTAAGAAATTGCAGTGGTCGAGTAATAATTTGGCTATATTACCATCATTAAAGGGACATGGCCCCATATTTTTTCTTTCATTATTCGGATATAGAGGCCTATTTATCAAATGTCGCTGAATGTGGAGAGCAATACGCTATCCGTATTCAGCATTGCACCAGCAGCGCCGCCCCCTGCAGACTCGCGGCCAATCTAGCAAGTGGGTGTCAATCAACCCGATCATACTCGATCGGGTTGAATTGTGTCGATCTCTGTCCGCCTCATCAGAGCAGGCAGACAGGGTGATGGAGCAGCGGTCTTTAGACCGCTGCTTCATAACTGCTGTTACTGGCGAGTCTGAAGAGTCGCCAGAAACACAGGCCCTCAAGCTCCATTCGGAGCTTGATAAATGGGCCTCATAGAATACAATTTTAAAAAACTTTCAAATTTACTTAAATTATCTCATTTGCTTCATTCTCTTAATAACATATGTTGAAGAAGCAGCATTGCACAACTGGTTAGCTGAACACATCGGCTGAGCCAATAGGATGATGCATAGATGTGCACTCACTAATTAGCAGCTTTTGAGTCTGCCTAGGTATCCTTTTCATCAAAGGATACCAAGAGAATAAAACAAATTAGGCAATAGAAGTAAATATATATATATATATATATATATATATACACACACACACACACACATATACATATATATATATATATATATATATATACACACACACACACATATACACTTTACATCTTTATGATCACACACAGATGTTCGTATAGGAGAAGAGGGATGTAAAGCAACACATAAAAAACAATAATAGAAATGCAGAATCTATGGAAAATATTAGAAATCTAAAGCCCAAACCGTTTACTGCTATAACAATAATGTATACATTAATTTGTACAATACCTGAGCAACAAACAAAATATATTACATAGACAGCAAATATTACAAGGTCATATAACTAATGTATGGTTTGAAGAAATACCCAAATTATCACTCACCCTCCAGATGTGTGAATTTCATAAAGTTTTGATGCATCCAAAAATGTCCACCAACCTATTCTTGCCTTTTATTGGAAACAAAATAAAGATAATATTTTCACATGAACAAACTGTATTAAATTATTTTAAATTGACTCAGCTTTACTGTACACAGAACACCTAACATGAAACGTGTTAAGCAGGGTAAGATCTGATCTGTACATAAACATTGCTTTATGTCTATATTATACTCAATTAAGCAATGGCTTTTCATTGAAAAATATTGCAGAAACAAATAGAACAACGACAGCACAAACATACAACACAATAGTGCAAACATGAAAAAACTATTTTGCTCTACGATAACAAAAGCTGCCACATATGTTAACGGCAGCAGAGTCCAGTGTTTGAATATACAAAATAAAGCTTTACGTTTATGTAAGGAATATCCTGTTTAACAGTGCAACACATTTGGTGTTCTATCAGGACAACACAAGAATGGAAAGCCTGGGGAGAGACATGCAGAATTGAACACGTAAAATGAAGGGAACCATACAAGTCAAATCAATCACAAACAATATTAACAAGACAAAGTCCCTTAGAGAAGATATGATTTAAGACCTTTTCATCCTAGCTTTGCTATCTGAAAGAGAATCAGGAAGAAGGGGAATACAAGTTAGATATTTTTCAAATGATCATGTGCCACATTTGACATTCGAACTACTGATTAAGGAGATTACCTATCAATATTTAGTAGTTTAGTAAGGTGATAACTGTGATTTAAGATCACTGATTAAACGCAAAATGTTTTATAAGGTGAAAAACGTTTACATAGATTATAATCATCATGTAGCACACCAGTGGAATTTTATGACATTCCATTAGATAATTTCCATAGCAACAAATAAACTCTCATTTGTTTCTAGACAGCCTAAATTCCACTTTAACTTTCTGCTTTGAATTGGGTTATGATCCTTTGTTTTGCATATATTAAATTGCAAACATGCATACAATTACATTTCCATAATTGTCACCTTGATAAGCTTTGCACTGTTCAATAAATATTTTAAATGATTTACATAATTGGGAATGAAAAGTAAGTTTTCAGAAGATAAGCTTTGGATTAAGACAGAATATAGAAAATACAAACAGTCACATACACATTTTGAAGAAACAAAACTATATTTCATTTCTAAATAGCAATAAAATCCTATCCAGAATAATAATTGAACTGATAATTATATCTTTTTTCATTACAATTTGTTTTGCAGCTCATTTTGAGTGTAGAACATTGAAGAAAGCACAATGAGACTGAAGTGTTTACAACTTGGAATGTGTAGATAAAATATGAAACAACATCTTAAACAACAAGCAAATATATCTATCAAAAAAGCAAGCAAGGTTAAAAAAGAACTGTCCTCCATACAAATACATAGGGGAATTTTATCATCTGTATTGTTGGAGATAGCAGTGCTGTGTTAAAGGGACAGTCTACACCTTAGTCATCTTAAAGTCTTATCTTAGATTAGCGTGCAAACAGTCTCCTGCACCCCTTTCTATATCATGCAGGCAGGAAGGTAAAAAGTTATTTTAAAATGAATATTGTTTCTGGGGCCAGTTTGATATGGTTGCCACGCTCCACCCACCAATGACATCAAAATCTGGGCTGCATCTATGCACTCTGCTAAATAGCATTGGCAGTCTGTTGAATTAAACTAGTGAGCCTTTTATGATTGGAAGCAATATGCAGCCCAGATTGTGATGTCATCAGTGGGCAGAGCTTGGTAACCATTTCAAACTGTCCAGAAACAATATTCATTTCAAAATTACTGTTTTTACCGTTCCTGATGCATGATATAGAAAGGGGTGCAGGAGACTTTTTGCAGCTTAATCTACGGTAAGACTTTAAGATGACTAAGGTGTAGACTGTCCCTTTAATGACACTGCACTGAAGTAGAACAAGCTGGCATGAATCTGTATATCAGATTTGTTTGTCATCAAATTTCCAAATAATATTACCAGTAATGCAATTTTGTTTTATCACATTCACACAAAAAAAAAGCAGCATATTAAGGCGGCACAATACAGCAATTATTTATTATTTGTCAGCCATGCTAATTTAGCTTAGATAGTTTCATTAAAGAACAGTAAAACAACAGAGTGAGGATAAAGAGAACATTTATTTTTAATTATTTAAAAAAAAAGAACGGTGAGAACACCACATTTCAACTTCATTTGAAATCACGGGATTCAGAGGGATCTTGCATTTTGGTGACTGAAACAACTTGATGCTATTTTAAAGGTTCTGGGGGGAGGACCCCTGTTGGTGCATTGGCGGAGACCCAGAGTGAAACAGGTAACATTTTTAGGGAGTTTAGACCTGAAGAGATAAAGTTTTCAAACTGGAATCTTCAAGCATAATGTGGGGCTGTTGGATTTGTGTAATCTGGTATTGCATCGTAATTTAGAGATTCATTGAATACAGCACTGCTCCTTACAGTAAAAAAAGCAAAAACTCTTTTATGGCAACAAAGTTAGCTATAGCCAGAGCATGGGAAAAAAAGAAACCACCACTCCTTACACAAGTGCTGACCATTACCAGATATTTCAGGGCTAATGGAACAATACTCTCACAGGGTATTAGATAAAACAGATTTTTATTTTGAGGTATGGTCTCCTTGGCTAGCAATCCACCCAGATTACACCTTCTCTTAGAAAATACTCAAATGCAGTACTCCTCTTCTAGAAAAAACTTCCCCTCCCCCTTCTTTACCCTCCACCTTTGGGCCGCTATCTATGACCTAGAAACACATCTCTATTTCCCCAATAATTCCAGATAATTCTATGTAGACTGATCACCTCAACTCTCCCTCTTATGGAATACGTAACTATCACAAAAAACACATTCTCTCTATCCTTCACTACAGAAAAAACAAGACATCCTTCTAAGCCCCAGAACATAATCCTCCCTCTTTTATAGACGAGAGTAGATCTACGACGATACTCAGACATAAACATATTTAGCGAGCACATTGTTTGATTTACTGATTAATCCAATTTGTATAAAATTATTTACATTCACCTCAAATAACGTCTGTAGATCTCATTGCACTTAATGATGTTATATTTTGTATATTGAAATGTCTTAGTAAAAACTTTAAAAAAAAATTAAAAAAAAAGCAAAAACTAAAGAATTATTTTTATTATATATTAAACATGGAAAAAAAACTTGCATTTCTTGCAATTAACAAAAAAAAATAATATATATTATATTATACATAAAGTTATCTGCTAAAACGTTTCTGTTTAATAAACCTATTTTACCTGTGAAAAATATAGTTGTCCACAATATTAAATTTACTGATAGAATTATTTTTTTTTTTTAACATGCTTCAGGATTATGCTTTCATATAGTGAAATATCCTATATTATATAAACACTTTAAGAAATTGGTAGGGTTATACATTTCCCAACCTCTAAACTGTGTGGAGTCTACCTATGTCAGTCCCTAGGGGCAAAGTTTGATTCTAAAACATCTGAGGCTAGAACCCAAGGCAGTACTCAGTGGCGCTACCTAGTTCTACCCTCCATGTGTCCTTCCCAGGTTTATTCCCAGAAAACATATAATATTAATCTAAACCTAAGCGACACATACATGAAGACCCAGCAGTTTCAAACTATACCCCTATTTTATGTCTATATTATGACATCTAAGAAACCTGCAATAAAATGTTTTAATAAACAAGGTTATAAACAAGATTGTGTATGTTTTTACCCTAAACTATATAAAGCCCCATTTATCAAGGGATCAGAGCACCATTGGCTGTAGGTTTATAAGCGAATACGTAACCAAGAGTTAAGAAGCAGCTTCATCAGACCGTTGCTTCTTAAACCACTTCTCTACCTGTTATGTGGAGAAGTCAATCCCCCAAGACTTTTCCGACCAGAAGCAGGAGGCCGCATGCACATTAGTCATAATGTGCAATGGTAAATGCTGGCGGCGTATTGTTGCCTGCTACATGCGAAGCCGAGCAGACAGGGGCGGAAGATGTAAGCCCCTGTCCACCTTACGTTCTTAAATCTGGCACATAGTAAAAAAGAACGGGTTATCCTTATATAAATAAGGACCTTTTAGTAAAGCTATGCAACTTTGATCTGCATATAGGTGGTTTCCATGAGCCTGCATGCAGATAAATTGACATTTATTCACACCAGATAATAACTTATTACCACCCTGGCTCTTAATCTTTATAATTTATATAGTAAATTTATTTTCAAGAGGGGCTTCATAATAAAGATACAATGCAAAGTACTTAGCTTGAATCAAATGAGTAGTATAGTTACATTTGCCTTCCTATAATGCATAATGTGACAGCCATCAGACAATCACACAATGCATATATGGATATCCTGTTAGTCTTGCACATGCTCAGTAGGAGCTGGTGCCCTCAGAAACTGTGCATATAAAAATGATTGTGCACATTTAGATAATGGAAGTTGTTTTAAAATTATGTGTTCTTATATGAATCATGAAAGTTTAATTTTGACTTGACTGTCCCTTTATAGAAGCAGACACTGGGCCATGCAGACATCCATTCTGAGATAGATAAATATATATATATTTAATTCCCTAATTCTAGGCGTCAAGTTGATGTTAATCCTGAAACCCTAATACATAAAAGAATATATTACATTATACAGATCTTCCATTATTGTAGGAAGAAGGACATAGGTGTATATTCTCCTCCTAATTGGGCATTGCTTTCTCAGCTAACTGACTCAAGTATGCATATCATATTATCTTCAGGCACCTTCTATTTTCAGGCATACACCTAAGCTTATTTGAATGTAACTCACATTGCCTGGGAAGGGAATTACATCGTTAATGATATTTACCTGGTAAAAATGTTTGATGAAAACCTAAATAATATATTCATTTATTTATTGAAGAAACTTTAATTATGCAAAATACTTAAAGCATTGTATCAGTGAATACTGACAAGTATTTGTGATTCCTGTTGAGTTGCCTGTAGCATAACAGCCTGGGAACTCTAATAAAAGAGCATAATAATGGAACAGGTCGGAATGCATGGAAAATGAAAACTAATAAATATCAGTCAACAGGGAAAGGGAATGGATTCATTCTGTTTGTAATGTATGTGACCTCATCTCTCACATAAATAAAATACATTAGAACATTTTATTTTTTTTATAACATTATATGTCCAATATTTCAAAGACCATCATAAATTGTTGGCATCTTTACTACATTATATCAATTTATATCTGTATAATGTAACTTTCCTGACTGACTGCTGACCAATAGAAAGTGAATTTACTGACTCATAAAGACAATATTCCACATTAAAAAGTCTGTTTTTCCTTCTTTATTGTCCTTATCCTAGTGGAAAACCTGGGCCCATCAATACCCCCCATACAATAATGCCCTATCTCTAACCAAATCATCTAAAAACACTAATCGTTTGCAGAAAAATGTGCTGATCAGTGGATTTGTCTGTAATAGTTGCTTATATTAATAGATAAAACTCAATTTATAAAATATTGTAACTAATTAAACAATAAAATTAATTTTATCTAGAGAGTGATATTATTATGATATTAACAGTACACCAATGTTCCTTTGTATATCACTGAGTAAAATGTTGGTGCTTTATAATTAAAAGATAAAATAAAATAGAAAACTACACCGAGTTAAAAACTTTATTTAAAAAACACAACTTTTCTTTGGCACTGGAATTTTAGAGCAAATCAAATAAATAAATGTTCTTCTGGTTATTGCACGCCAGTTTCTTCAGCTAGCAAAAATGTTTTCGCAACAGCTTTACTTAAAGGGACAGTCAATTCCCAAATTGTTATTGTTTAAAAAGATAGATAATCCCTTTATTACCCATTTCCCAGTTTTGCATAAGCAACACGGTTACTTTTATATAATTTGTAACCTCTGAGATTACCTTGTATCTAAGCCTATTCCGACAGCCTCCTGATCACATGGCTATTATTTATTAATATTGACTTGCATTTAAGCCAATTAGTGCAGTGTCATCCACAACCCACAGGCATGAGCACAATATTATCTACTAGTACTAAAGCCCGTGATACACGGGCCATTTTTTCAGAACAGCGGTCCCACCCCTTGCTCTCTCCCCCCTTTCTTTTGCTCTCTCTTTCCCCCCCTCTCTTTTGCTTTCTTTCCCCCCTCTCTTTTGCTTTCTCTCCCCCCTCTCCTTTGTTCTCTCTCTCCCCTCTTTTTGCTCTCTCTCTCCCCTCTTTTGCTCTCTCTCTCCCCCCTCTTTGGCTCTCTCCATCCTTTCTTTTGCTCTCTCTCCCCCCTCTTTTGGGCGCCCCCCCCTTTGGCTCTCCCCACCCTCTTGGCTCCCCCCCCTCTTTGGCTCTCCCCACCCCCCTCTTTGCTCTCTCCCCTCTTTTGCTCTCTCTCCTCTTTGGCTCTCTCTCTCCCCCACTTTGGCTCTCTCTCTCCCCCCCCCCCCTTTGGCTCTCTCTCCCCCCCCCCCTTTGGCTCTCTCTCCCCCCCTCTTTGGCTCTCTCTACCCCCTCTTTGGCTCTCTCTCCCCCCCTCTTTGCTCTCTCTCCATCCCCCCTCTTTGGCTCTCACCCTCCCCTTTGGCTCCCCCCTCCCCTTTGGCTCTCCCCCCCCCTCTTTGGCTCTCCCCTCTCCTCTTTGGCTCTCTCCCCCTCTTTTGTTCTCTCCCCCCTCTTTGGCGCTCTCACCCCCTCTTTGGCTCTCTCCCCCCCTCTTTGTGCTCTCCCCCCCCCCTCTTTGGCTCTGCCCCCCCCCCCCTCTTTTGCTCTCTCTCCCCCCTCTTTTGCTCTCCTCTTTGTCTCCTCTTTCCCTCTTTGGCTCTCTCTCTCCCCCCTCTTTTGGCTCTCCCCCCCTTTAGCTCTCTCCCCCCCCCCTTCTGGCTCCTCTCCTCCCACCCTCTTTGGCTCTCTCTCCTTTTTGGCTCTCTCTCTCCCCCCTCCTCTTGGCTCTCTCTCCTTTTTGGCTCTTTTTCCCTCTTTGGCTCTCTCTCTCCCCCCTCTTTGGCTCTCCCCCCCTTCTCTCTGGCTCTCCCCCCCTTCTCTTTGGCTCTCTTCCTCCCCCCCCATTCTCTTTGGCTCTCCCCCCCCCTTCTCTTTGGCTCTCTCTCCCCCCCCCTTCCTTCTATTGGCTCTCTGCCCCCCCCCTTCTCTTTGGCTCTCTGCCCCCCCCGCTCCTTCTCTTTGAGCTCTCTGCCCCCCCCCGCCTTCTCTTTGGCTCTCTGCCCCCCCCCTTCTCTTTGGCTCTCTGCCCCCCCCCTTCTCTTTGGCTCTCTGCCCCCCCCCTTCTCTTTGGGTCTCTTGCCCCCCCCTTCTCTTTGGCTCTCTGCCCCCCCCCCCCTTCTATTGGCTCTCTGCCCCCCCCTTCTCTTTGGCTCTCTGCCCCCCCCCCTTCTCTTTGGCTCTCTGCCCCCCCATTCTCTTTGGCTCTCTGCCCCACCATTCTCTTTGGCTCTCTGGCCCCCCCCCTCCCCTTGGCTCTCTGCCCCCCCCCCCCTTCTCTTTGGCTCTCTGCCCCCCCCCCTTCTCTTTGCTCTCTGCCCCCCCTTCTCTTTGGCTCTCTGCCCCCCACCCCCCTTCTCTTTGGCTCTCTGCTCCCCCCCCTTCTCTTGGATCTCTGCCCCCCCCTTCTCTTTGGCTCTCTGCCCCCCCCTTCTCTTTGGCTCTCTGCCCCCCCCCTTCTCTTTGGCTCTCTGCTCCCCCCCCCTTCTCTTTGGTCTCTCTTGCCCCCCCCCCTTCTCTTGGCTCTCTGCCCCCCCCTTCTCTTTGGCTCTCTGCCCCCCCCCCTCCTGCTCCCTCTCTGGCTCCGTCTTCGCGGGACCCCGCCCGGCCATGCCCCATCGCGGGCAACGCCCGACCACGCCCCTCGCGACGCAACGGCCACGCCCCTCGCGACGCTCCCATCGGCCACAAACAGCTGTGAGGTCTGGGGAGCGCGTTGCCGCTTCTCACGCAGCATACCTCACAGCTGTTGAGTAGCTCGCGCTCCCTAACTCACAGCTGCTGGTATTCTGTGTACCTCGCGCTTACCCAATCTGTCAGCTGTCAGCTATGCCGAGGTGCGCGAGAATAGAATCTAAGGCCAAGTGTTTGTCTGTACTGCGCATGACGGCTTCAGACAAACACTTGTCTTTTATAATATAGGATATGGCCCACAGGAACTAGCTCTCCCCTGTTGTGAAAGGCAAGTAAAAAAAAGCCATGTGATAGAGGCTGTCTTTCGTGGCTAGAAAACAAGCAGACATTTAGAGGTTTAAAAGTATATTAATATAAACAATGTTGGTTGTGCAAAGCTGGGGAATGGATAATAAAGGGATTATCTATCTTTTTAAATGATAACAATTTTAGTGTTGACTGTACAGACACTCATAGTACATTAGGTCAGATAAGTACAGAAAAATAGAGACCAGCAGTCATTTTATGGAACATAATACAAAGGGACTTGAACAAAAAAGCCAAACGGTATATGAAAATATTACCTATATTTATTCTTTAAAGTGATTTGTTTCTTAAGTAAATATTTTATTGCACCTTTTATATAAGTATCCTTTCTTGCCTTGCATGAATTAATATCTGTGTTAAATGTCTGTACTGATTTATGTTTTACTTGTTCACACTTTAATATAACTTTACCCAAAGCAGTTTAATCAATTGAAACTACATTCTCTTTAATCTTGTTACAGAAATGTCCTCTAGATCTCACTATTTAGTGCCTTTAATTGTCAGAACAGATTGTTGTTCTTTATAATAAAAACGCTGCCTACAGGGGGACGACCTGCACCAAGAGCTAAGCGCCAGTTTTGTAAGTAACAAAAAGCTTCAATACATTTGTTTTATATATTTTATATGGTGGGATAGTGGCTTTTTATAATGAATAAGATTAATTTTCTGCAAAGAAAATATTAACAATTACTGTTCCTTTAAGGACAACAAAAAAACTGGAAAGTTAAAAATTTCAAACTCAGTTCAATCCAGTTAAGTTTAATCTTGAATTTACTGTAAAAAAAAAGAAAAAAAAAAGAAAAACCCAGCTAGGTTCAAAAAGATCTGCCGCTTGAGTACCCTTATATTTTTAAACAAATTGTACACATATGTATCAATACCTGTGGCATATTATAAAAAGTAATGCAAAGTATTAAATACAGAAACAAAACAAATCAACCAGTTACGCATATGGGAACATGTACAGTTCTATCATGGAAAACTCAGCACTACACAAAAAGCTTGTGCAACACTGATAGTATTTTGTCTGCAGATCACACAAACATTTTAACTTGTCATTTAAATTGAGAAATTTCCCAAAGGATTAGGCTTTGTAGTTTGAATTTTAAAAGGACTGTAAATGTTAAAAGTTCCATTTAAATATTGTTAAACTTGATACAATGATAAGTTCAAGCTAGTTTGTAAGTTTCTTGCCTTCACCCATTTACATGAACTACAGAAAAATTAAAAACATGAAGGGACATGAAACCCGTTGGTTTTTCTTTCATGATTGTGATACAGAATAACATTTTAAACATCATTTCAAGGTACTTCTATGATCATATTTTGCTTTACTCTCTTGGTATCCTTTGTTGAGGGAGCAGTAATGCACCACTGGGAGCTAGCTGAATCCATCAGGGGAGCCAATAACAACAGTCTTATATGAAGATACACCAATCAGTGCATTGGCTGCTATTGAGCCTGCCTAGGTATGATTTTCAACAAAAGGATACCAAGAGAAGAAAGCAAATCATAATAGAAGTTAACTGACAAATTGTTTACAATAAAATGTTATATCTGAAAATGTTTGGGTTTCAAGCCCATTTAAGTTTCCTTCTGGTGGTATTTTTCAACCATCTCGCTGTTAATCAAGGACATAAAAAAACATTGAAAGTTCACATCCAGCTTTTTTTTTCTTTTATCTATAACTGCTTTTAGTTTTGCAGATAATGAAAGGATAAAAAAATAAGTAAATAAAATTATTTTTATGCATGTTGGGAACAGCATTAGGAAACATTAATCTAGAAGTTGTTCTTCATTGTATTAAAGGGACATAATACTCATATGCTAAATCACTTGAAACTGATGCAGTATAACTCTAAAAATCTGACAGGAAAATATCACTCTGAGCATCTCTATGTAAAAAAAGGAAGATATTTTACCTTCACAATCTCCTCAGCTCACCAGAGTAAGTCCTGTGTAAAAAGTTATAATTCAGGCTGCTGCCCAGCTACAGGTAAAAAAAAATAAAAAAAAAAAATGAAGAAATAAACAGCAGCCAATCAGCACCAACAGTGCTGAGGTCATGAACTCTTTTACTGTGATCTCATAGGATTGCATTGTAAATTTCCTTACACTGAATAGGGAAATAAGATGTGAGTGCACGAGGCTCAATCCTTCGGCTGTCCCCGGACAGACATACTGATTTGCTGCTTAGAAGTCCTTTACAATGGGATGTTGGCTACTGAGAAACTTTTGAGGTAAAACATAATTTATGCTTACCTGATAAATTCCTTTCTCCTGTAGTGTGGTCAGTCCACGGGTCATCATTACTTCTGGGATATTAACTCCTCCCCCAACAGGAAGTGCAAGAGGATCACCCAAGCAGAGCTGCTATATAGCTCCTCCCCTCTACGTCACACCCAGTCATTCGACCAAGAACCAAACAAGAAAGGAGAAACTATAGGGTGCAGTGATGACTGGAGTATAATTTAAAAATTTAGACCTGCCATAAAAAAACAGGGCGGGCCGTGGACTGACCACACTACAGGAGAAAGGAATTTATCAGGTAAGCATAAATTATGTTTTCTCCTGTTAAGTGTGGTCAGTCCACGGGTCATCATTACTTCTGGGATACCAATACCAAAGCTAAAGTACACGGATGACGGGAGGGATAGGCAGGATCTTTTATACGGAAGGAACCACTGCATGAAGAACCTTTCTCCCAAAAAACAGCCTCCGAAGAAGCAAAAGTGTCAAATTTGTAAAATTTGGAAAAAGTATGAAGAGAAGACCAAGTTGCAGCCTTGCAAATCTGTTCAACAGAGGCCCTCATTCTTAAAGGCCCAAGTGGAAGCCACAGCTCTAGTGGTAATGAGCTGTAATTCTTTCAGGAGGCTGCTGTCCAGCAGTCTCATAGGCTAAACGTATTATGCTACGAAGCCAAAAAGAGAGAGAGGTAGCAGAAGCTTTTTTGACCTCTCCTCTGTCCAGAATAAACGACAAACAGGGAAGAAGTTTGGCGAAAATCTTTAGTTGCCTGTAAATAAAATTTCAGGGCACGGACTACATCTAGATTGTGCAGAAGGCGTTCCTTCTTTGAAGAAGGATTCAGACACAATGATGGCACAACAATCTCTTGATTGATATTCTTATTAGTGACAACCTTAGGTAAGAACCCAGGTTTAGTACGCAGGAACTACCTTATCTGAATGAAAAATCAGATACTGAGAATCACAATGTAAGGCTGATAACTCAGAGACTCTACGAGCCGAGGAAATAGCCATTAAAAAACAGAACTTTCCAAGATAACAGCTTGATATCAATGGAATGAAGGGGTTCAAAACGGGAAAACACCCTGTAAAAACGTTTAAGAACTAAATTTAAGCTCCATGGTGGAGCAACAGTTTTAAACACAGGCTTAATCCTGGCCAAAGCCTGGCAAAAGCCTGAACGTCTGGAACTTCTGACAGACGCTTGTGTAAAAGAATGGACAGACAGCTGAGATCTGTCCCTTTAAGGAACTAGCAGATAAACCCTTTTCTAAACCTTCTTGTAGAAAGGACAATATCCTAGGAATCCTAACTTTACTCCATGAGTAACTCTTGGATTCGCACCAATGTAAGTATTTACCGCCATATTTTATGGTAAATCTTTCTGGTAACAGGCTTCCTAGCCTGTATTAAGGTATCAATAACTGACTCCGAAAAACCACGCTTTGATAAAATCAAGCATTCAATTTCCAAGCAGTCAGCTTCAGAGAAATTAGATTTTGGTGTTTGAAAGGACCCTGAATTAGAAGGTCCTGTCTCAGAGGCAGAGACCAAGGTGGACAGGACGACATGTCCACTAGATCTGCATACCAGGTCCTGCGTGGCCACGCAGGCGCTATCAGAATCAACCGATGCTCTCTCCTGTTTGATCCTGGCAATCAATCGAGGAAGCATCGGGAAGGGGTGGAAACACATAGGCCATCCCGAAGGTCCAAGGTGCTGTCAAAGCATCTACCCAGGACTGCTCCCGGGTCCCTGGACCTGGACCCGTAACAAGGAAGCTTTGGCGTTTCTGGCGAGACGCCATGAGATCTATCTCTGGTTTGCCCCAAAGTCGAAGTATTTGGGCAAAGATCTCCGGATGAAGTTCCCACTCCCCCGGATGAAAAGTCAGACGACTTAGGAAATCCGCCTCCCAGTTTTCCACTCCAGGAATGTGGATCGCTGACAGGTGGCAAGAGTGAGACTCCTGCCCAGGCGAATTATCTTTGATACTTCCATCATCGCTAGGGAGCTTCTTGTCCCTCCTTGATGGTTGATGTAAGCTACAGTCTGTGATGTTGTCCGACTGAAACCTGATGAACCCCCGAGTTGTTAACTGAGCCAAGCCAGAAGGGCAATTGAGAACTGCTCTCAATTCCAGAATGTGTTATTGGGAAGGAGACTTTCCTCCTGAGTCCATGATTCCTGAGCCTTCAGGGGAATTCCAGACTGCACCCCAACCTAGTAGGCTGGCGGTCTGTTGTTACAATTGTCCAATCTGGTCTGCTGAATGGCATCCCCCTGGACAGATGTGGCCGAGAAAGCCACCATAGAAGAGAATTTCTGGTCTCTTGATCCAGATTCAGAGTAGGGACAAATCTGAGTAATCCCCATTCCACTGACTTAGCATGCACAATTGCAGCGGTCTGAGATGTAGGGCGTGCAAAGGGTACTATGTCCATTGCCGCTACCATTAAGCCGATTACCTCCATGCATTGAGCCACTGACGGGTGTTGAATGGAATGAAGGACACGGCAAGCATTTGAAGCTTTGTTAACCTGTCTTCTGTCAGGTAAATCTTCATTTCTACAGAGTCTATAAGAGTCCCCAAGAAGGGAACCCTTGTGAGTGGTAAGAGAGAACTCTTCTCTACGTTCACCTTCCACCCATGGCGACCTTAGAAATGCCAGTACTAACTCTGTATGAGACTTGGCAGTTTGAAAGCTTGACGCTTGTATCAGAATGTCGTCTAGGTACGGAGCCCACCGAAATTCCTCGCGGCCTTAGCACCACCAGAAGAGAGCCCAGAACCTTTGTGAAGATTCTTGGAGCCGTAGCCAACCCGAATGGAAGAGCTACAAACTGTAATGCCTGTCTAGGAAGGCAAACCTTAGATACCGGTAATGATCTTTGTGAATCGGTATATGAAGGTAGGCATCCTTTAAATCCACTGTGGTCATGTACTGACCCTTTTGGATCATGGGTAAGATTGTCCGAATAGTTTCCATTTTGAACGATGGGAACTCTTAGGAATTTGTTTAGGATCTTTTAAATCCAAGATTGGTCTGAAGGTTCCTTCTTTCTTGGGAACCACAAACAGATTTGAGTAAAAACCTTGTCCGTGTTCCGACCGCGGAACCGGATGGATCACTCCCATTAGTAAAAGATCTTGTACACAGCGTAGAAACGCCTCTTTCTTTATCTGGTTTGTTGACAACCTTGAAAGATGAAATCTCCCTTTTGGGGGGAGAGGCTTTGAAGTCCAGAAGATATCCCTGAGATATGATCTCTAACGCCCAGGGATCCTGGACATCTCTTGCCCCAAGCCTGGGCGAAGAGAGGAGGAGTCTGCCCCCCACTAGATCCGTTCCCGGATCGGGGGCCCTCACTTCATGCTGTCTTAGGGGCAGCAGCAGGCTTTCTGGCCTGTTTGCCCCTTGTTCCAGGACTGGTTAGGTTTCCAGCCTTGTCTGTATCGAGCAACAGCTCCTCCTGTTTTGGTGCAGAGGAAGTTGATGCTGCTCCTGCCTTGAAGTTACGAAAGGCACGAAAATTAGACTGTCTAGCCCTAGGTTTGGCTCTGTCTTGAGGCAGGGGCATGGCCTTTACCTCCTGTAATGTCAGCGATAATTTCCTTCAAACCGGGCCCGAATAAGGTCTGCCCTTTGAAAGGTATGTTAAGTAGTTTAGATTTAGAAGTAACATCAGCTGACCAGGATTTTAGCCACAGCGCTATGCGTGCCTGAATGGCGAATCCGGAATTCTTAGCCATAAGTTTAGTTAAGTGTACTACGGCATCAGAAATAAATGAATTAGCTAGCTTAAGGGTTTAAGCTGGTGTGTAATCTCATCTAATGGAGCTGATTCAAGGGTCTCTTCCAGAGACTCAAACCAAATTGCTGCTGCAGCCGTGACAGGCGCAATGCATGCAAGGGGTTGCAATATAAAACCTTGTTGAACAAACATTTTCTTAAGGTAACCCTCTAATTTTTTATCCATTGGATCTGAAAAGGGCGCAGCTATCCTCCACCGGGATAGTGGTACGCTTAGCTAAAGTAGAAACTGCTCCCTCCACCTTAGGGACCGTTTGCCCATAAGTCCCGTGTGGTGGCGTCTATTGGAAACATCTTTCTGAATATCGGAGGGGGTGAGAAAGGCACACCGGGTCTGTCCCCACTCCTTAGTAACAATTTCAGTAAGTCTCTTAGGTATTGGAAAAACGTCAGTACTCGACGGTACCGCCCCCAGCAAAATATTTATCCAACCTACACATTTTCTCTGGTATTGCAACTGTGTTACAATCATTCAGAGCCGCTAAAACCTCCCCTAGTAATACACGGAGGTTTTCCAGCTTAAACTTAAAATTTGAAATGTCTGAATCCAGTTTATTTGGATCAGATCCGTCACCCCGCAGAATGAAGCTCTCCGTCCTCATGTTCTGCAAATTGTGATGCAGTATCTGACATGGCCCTAATATTATCAGCGCACTCTGTTCTCACCCCAGAGTGATCTCGCTTACCTCTAAGTTCTGGTAATTTAGACAAAACTTCAGTCATAACATTAGCCATATCCTGTAGTGTGATTTGTAATGGCCGCCCTGAAGTACTCGGCGTTACAATATCACGCACCTCCCGAGCGGGAGATGCAGGTACTGACACGTGAGGCAAGTTAGTCGGCATAACTTCCCCCTCGTTGTTTGGTGAATGATGTTCAATTTGTACAGAATGACCTCTTATTCAAAGTAGCATCAATGCAATTAGTACATAAATTTCTATTTGGCCTCCACCTTGGCTTTTGCACATATAGCACAGAGATATTCCTCTGAGTCAGACATGTTTAACAAACTAGCAATTAAACTAGCAAGCTTGGAAATACTTTTCACTCAAATTACAAGTAATGTGAAAAACGCACTGTGTCTTTAAGAAGCACAGAAAAAAAATTATGACAGTTTAATAATAATGAACTGGAAAAATTATAACAATCAGATTTTTCCCAGTAAAGGCATAAATTTAGCAAAGGATTGCCCCCATTAGCAATGGATAACTAACCCTTAATGGCAGAAAAAAAAAAAAAAAATGTACAAAATATAAACGTTTTTTATCACAGTCAAAGCACAATCTCACAGGTCTGCTGTGAGTGATTACCTCCCTCAAAATAATGTTTGAAGACCCTTGAGCTCTGTAGAGACGATCCGGATCATGCAGGAAGAGAAACAGACTTTTGACTGAATTTTTGATGCGTAGCAAAAGCGCCAAAATAGGCCCCTCCCCCTCACTCACAGCAGTGAGGGAAGTTCAGTAAACTGTCTCAGATTAAAATAAATGATAGCCAAGTGGAAAAACAGTGCCCAAAAACAATTTTTCACCCAGTACCTCAGATATTTAAACAATTTAGCATGCCAGCAAAAACGTTTAAAATAAAATATCATGAAATGCCATTAACAGCCTGTTGCTAGACGTTCCCACTGCAAGTAAGGCTAAAGATTATATGCATATAGTATTACCCAGAGAAGTGCCATTCCCCAGAATACAGAAGTGTACACATATATACATAAACAGCCTGATACCAGTTGCTACTACTGCATTTAAGGCTGAACTTACATTATATTGGTATTGGCAAGTATTTTCTCAGTCAATTCCATTCCTCAGAAAATAATATACTGCAACATACCTCTTTGCAGGTGAACCTGCCCGCTGTCCCCTGATCTGAAGTTTACCTCACTCCTCAGAATGGCCGAGAACAGCAAAATGAATTTTAGCTACGCGGCTAAAATCATCCAAAACTCAGGTAGATTCTTCTTCAAATTCTACCTGAGAAGGAACAACACACTCCGGTGCTGTTTTAAAATAACAAACTTTTGATTGAAGATATAAAAACTAAGTATAATCACCACAGTCCTCTCACACATCCTATCTATTAGTTGGGTGCAAGAGAATGACTGGGTGTGACGTAGAGGGGAGGAGCTATATAGCAGCTCTGCTTGGGTGATCCTCTTGCACTTCCTGTTGGGGAGGAGTTAATATCCCAGAAGTAATGATGACCCGTGGACTGACCACACTTAACAGGAGAAAATATCTTTATTTTTTACATAGAGATGTTCAGGTGATATTTTCTAGTAAGCTTTTTATAGCTATACTGCATCACTTTCAAGTGTTTTAAACATTTGGGTATTATGGCCCTTTAACTTTGGGCACTACACTTCTAAAATACTCTATATTGCATCCAATTAATTTTATTTTCATGAGTGGTTTATATTAACCTTAAAGAAAAAAATCCAATATGTATGAATGGTAAATATTTTATAAGTTCTAAGGGAGTGAGAAAGACTCAAGGGAACCGTATTAAATATGTCATTACAAAATGATGTTGTACGGATTATTTAATACACTCTCCCCATGGTCTATATAAAAGATGACACTAATCCTAGAAGCTTTTAAAGAATAAACATTTCACGTATAAGAACTGGGAAAGTAGGCGCATTACAAATACTAAATTAGTCTTGGCATTCACATTTGCCTCCACTTTGCAAATGTAAAAAACTATTTTGTTTTTAAATGTTTTATTTTGTGCTGATGAATATAATACATAAGTAATTACTTTAGCTATATGTAAAGGTATAGGCTTAAGAAATTCTACATTACATGTCATATTAGAAATTGCATATCTGTTTGTATGCATGTATAATGAAGTGCTATAAAATATTAGTACAAGTGTATCTTTTCAATTGGACTTATATTCTAAAATACTGCTATTATTTTTTACATAATGGTTTATTTTTAAGAGAAATGGGGTACTGCCATAAAGACAATATGTATGTGTTTTACTTCTAACCTGGTGATTTTTATCTATATCCCTTGGTAAAGTTTAGTATAAACCTGTGAATCCTGCCCTGATAATAACACACACAAAGAAAACTATATAAATCAAGTCTATATGTATAATAAAAAGTGTCCTTATCAAAGGGACATATAAGTGCAAAGGGAAAATGTTGTAATGTGTTGGATCATTTTATTATCACACTATTCCTTGCATATAAACATATGTTTAACTTCTACAATGGGGTTAACCCCTTTGTGGTGAGTAGGGCTGCTGTCGCAAGGTGCCTGGAGGGCTGTAACAGTGCTGAGGCATGCAGAAATAGCACAGTTTCACTGCTCCCAAATTCTGTTGGAACAGAACTCCCATGGTGCCTTCTGGGTTGAGGAAAAACTAAGTTTATGCTTACCTGATGAATTTCTTTCTTTCTGGATATGGTGAGTTCACGACATCATCAATTACTGTTGGGAATATCACTCCTGGCCAGCAGGAGGTGGCAAAGAGCACCACAGCCAAACTGTTAAGTATCACTTCCCTTCCAACAAACTCCAGTCATTCAACCAAAGGTAATGGAGAAAAATAAGTAACACATAGGTGTAGAGGTGCCTGAGATTTAGTAAAAAAAAACGACTGTCTAAATATAAAGGGTGGGGCCATGGACTCACCATATCCATGAATAAATACATTTATCAGGTAATCATACATTTTGTTTACTTTCCTAAGATATGGTGAGTCCACAATGTCATCAAAAACTGTTGGGAACAATACCCAAGCTAGAGGACACAGATGACTAGGGAGGGACAAGACAGGCAGACCTAAACAGACGGCACCACCGCTTGAAGAACATTTCCTCCTAAAGAAGTCTCATCCGAGATAGAAAAATCAAATTGCAAAGAAGACCAAGTTGGAGGCTTGCAAAACCAATCCACAGAAACTTCATCTGTGAAAGCCCAAAAAGAAGAGACAGCCCTCGTGTAATGAGCTATAACTCTCTCAGAAGACTGCAGCCCCCACAGTCTGAAAAACAAACAAATTAAATTTCTCAACCAGAGAAAAGAGAACTAGCAGTAGATTTCTGTTACAGAGAAAACAGAAGAAAAAATATCAAGTACGCACAACATCCAAAATGTGCACACACGTTCCTCAAGAGATAAGAATGAGGACACAGAGAGGGAACAACATATTCCCAAACAATATTTCCACTTAGGAGAAATAACTGCCTTAATAAGATAAAGCAAACCACACTGCAAAGCCGAAAGTACCTAAACTTTCCCAGCAGAAGATATAGCAAAAAAGAAAACTTCCAAGATAAAAATGTAAAATCTATGGAATACTATGGCCCCTATTTATCAAGGTCTGGCGGACCTGATCCGACAGTGTGGATCAGGTCCACCAGACCTTGCTGAATACGGCGAGCAATACGCTCGCCAAATTCAGCATTGCACCAGCAGCTCACAAGAGCTGCTGGTGCAATGCCGCCCCCTGCAGACTCGCGGCCAATGAGCCGCCAGCAGGGGGGGTGTCAATCAACCTGATCGTACTCGATCGGGTTGATTTCCGGCGATGTCTGTCCGCCTGGTCAGAGCAGGCATACAGGTTATGGAGCAGCGGTCTGGCGAGCCTGCAGGCTCGCCCGAAACACGGTGCATCAAGCTCCATTCGGAGCTTGATAGATAGGCCCCTATGGCTCAAACTGAGCCTGCTGCAAAACCTTAAAACCAAGGTTAAAACTCCAAAAGAGCAACAGACTTAAACACAGGCCTGATGCTAACCAGGGTCTGACAAACAGATTATATTTATTGGATACAGCAACAGGAAACATCCTTTTAAAGACAGGAGACCGGAAAAAGGAATCCCAGACTTCTCCCATTCCTGTGAAAAATCTCCTAGCACGGTCTGGAACAGGAAAAACTTCCTAGAATTAATAAAGTTTACTAGATTCTTTCGGGATGACAATGACTGGCATATCAGAGTCGCTCCAAAGTAGCCAAAACCCACTGTAACCATACACAAACACACTGAGATCAAAGACCAAACCACATCTCAGTTGGAAGAAGGCGGGGTTACATGAGCGATCCGAGAATCGTCTGAAAATGGCGCCGCTCCATTCTCAGTCAGAGAAGGAGGCGAAGCCACATGAACAGCCCGGAAAGAAAGTGCTCAGTGAAAATTAACAACGTGCTATCAATAAAGTAAGTAAATCTTTTCAAGTCACTGTTCTGTTATCTCTTGCAGTACAAACACAAATAGGTTTACACTTAGAAGTGCTCAGCATTCAAATAAGTTTAATCTGAAACCATATTTGAGGAATCATCTATGGTTCATAATAAATAAGTTAAAAGGCTCACCAAGTGAGTTCCATCAAGTCTCTAAACACACTGAGACCTCCCAAACAGATAACGTACCCCTGCACTACAGTGGAATGAACATAACTGCAGAAAAATAAATGGGAAAATAAAAGAACAAACAATGACACCTCTTAACAGCCTCAGGGAAGGATTCCCACAACACCAGGAATAAATCCCACATGTCTCACACATAAAACAAGTGCCTGCCTCTGCCAAAGAAAATCCTTTCCCACAGGATAAATCTCACCCAATAAATATTACAGGCAATCCTAGTGCAAGTCTCCCAACCTAGAAGACAAAAGCACTTACCTGTAGTCTGGCCACCCGGCAGGAGGACAGCTTACACGGAATGAGGAGACACCTATTCCTCACAGAGACCTGTAGAAAAAAAGAAAGAACAGAGTAAACCTTCTCTGGCTTTCTGTACCATGGGCAGCAAACATGTTAGGAAAATGCAGCAAAACCCACCTTACAAGTTCCTAACTGCTTTAAAGCCACCACTGCCCTAACTGAAAAGACTAATGTGGAGTACAGCTAGATCCAAACTTGAAAGGAAAGATCAGAATAAACCTACTCTGACTTTCAAAATAATAAAATCTTGATTGAAGTGAAATAAATCCAATCTTCTTCAGACACCAAAACCTCACCTCCTTCTTGCACCAAAGGCAAAGAGAATAACTGGGGTTTGTGGGAAGGTAAGTGATACTTAACAGTTTGGCTGTGGTGCTCTTTGCCGCCTCCTGCTGGCCAGGAGTGGTATTCCCAAAAGTAATTTATGGCGTTGTGGACTCACCATATCTTAGGAAAGAAAAATTCCTCTCCTTGCCTCTGTACCTTACCACCTGATTACACACTTGTGCTGCCTAACTACACAACTGAACTGCCTAGTCACGCCACTGAACTATCCAACTCTGCTTACAATACACTTACCCCTGATCAATAAATACTCATGACCCCGTCAATTCCTGATTTTACCTACAGAACACCTATAACACAACCCACTGACTTTCCTCTTTAAAGGAATACTAAACCCAATTTTTTTATTTAATAATTCAGATAGAGCATGCGATTTTAAGCAACTTTCGAATTTACTCCTATTATCAATTTTCTTTATTCTCTTGCTATCTTTATTTAAAAAGCAGGAATTTAAAGCATAGGATCTTGCCCATTTTAGGTTCAGCGCCCTGGATAGTGCTTGCTTATTGGTGGCTACATTTGGCTAACCAATAAGCGAGCATAACCTAGGTTCTAAACGAAAAATGGGCCGGCTCTTAAGTTTTACATTCCTGCTTTTTTTAAACAAAGAGAACCAAGAAAAATTGGTAATAGGAATACATTAGAAAGTTTCTTAAAATTGAATGCTCTATCTGAATCATGAATGAAAAAAAATTGGGTTTAGTGTCCCTTTAAGTCACCAACAGCACTGCAGGGCGTTTTACCCACAAAATAAATGTTTAACACTCTAGAGCCACTCCTGTTGTCAGCAGCAATATATGCTTGCATAGCTAGAGATATCTGCAGCTAGTATCTATACTGAAAATCTATGTTTCAGACCCTGAAACATTGCAGTGAAATTAAAGCTGTAAAGAATAAAGGCTGTGACACATTGCAAGCGGAGCGGTGCGCAGCATGTAGATGCGGCTGTGTGCGCTCAGTGTGTCCGGCCTTTTTATCTCTGAGCCCTCTGCTGTGTCAGGTCGCGTAGCTGAGCGCTCAGAGATGAAATATTTTAACTTCATAAGCGGTGCAAATCAACTGCTTCACCTATTTTGAATATTCAATTTGCATGCTGTTTGGTACTCATCTAATTTTTAACAAAACGAATACCGATCATTCGTTGAACATTTACATTCGATTTCGCTAAACAGATGTACATGTTCCACTGCTACAGGTGAAAAAGTTAACCTGTAGCAATTAAAATACTGACCTAAGCGCACTAAAGGGCCGCACTAACCTGCTCTTCTTCTTCCCAGTGCCCAGCCAAGCGAACAGGACGCTTAGCATGGTGGTTCCTGGGGCCTGCACTAAAGAACCTTCTCCAAATTTTTTATTATTCCTTTGTTTACTTTAAATTTTGTTCTGCATTTTTTCAGATATTATTCATCTTGTTAAAAGAATACAAACATTAATGTATCATTAACAAATATGCTTTCATAACGAAAATAAAGCACATGTCTAGCTTCAACCCTATTATAACATGTTTCTAAGCATTCTAGAAGGGGCATTGTGTGCAAGATTATGTAATCACGGAAAAGGAATGTCCACAACTCTACCTTCATTTACTACTACTACGCACACTATTTGAATGTCTCCTATCCAATGAAATTTGCATTCTCAGCTTCTATTAAAACATCTTCTTTTTAGCCCAGTAATGCTTTTCACAGTGTAGAACTTTCCTGTAGTATATCAGTCTGATCCCGCCTATTACGGTCAGTCCAGCGCCGAAATACCAGGCAATTCCTCTCTGAACAAGGAACACAGCAACCCCAGACAATTGTTTCATTGGGCCTCGTCAGTGAGGTGTAGCCATATTTCTTTTTTTTTTTTTTTTTTTTTTTTTTTTTCTCTCTCTCTCTCTCTATATATATATATATATATATATATATATATATATATATATATATATATATATATATATATATATATATATATATATACATACACATATATACATATACACACTTGATTATATATAGGTATAGATATACACAGATATATATTGGAATATTGATTTATAAATACATAGAACATATTCTGCTAAGTGCAGAACATTGGAATGTAACATATTTACAGTAAATACACAGTTAAATACTTTATTAAATATGAATATTGCATTAATATGCTTTTTCATGTTTATATCTACTTAACTACAAAGGGTGCAATGCACACACACACATATATATATATATATATATATATATGTATTTGTGTTTATATGTGTACTGTATATGTGTCTGTAAATAATATATACACATATAAATATATAAATTTGTATAAAAACATATTTATACATGTATATAAATGTATCTCTATGTAAAAGCCCTTTGCCAGCCTGAGACCACATATCTTTGAGCCATTATAACATATTTTTTTTTAAATAGTCTTTATTAGATAGTGTTATTATGAGTGTAACTGTACTTTGTAATGTATTTTGATGCATTTTATGACACTTTTTTGTTTTGTGAAACAGTTAACCAGAGCTCTGAGGACGCAGTAATCATTCTAGCATAAACCGTGATTGCGATCACGCACTCACATTTACTTTTAACTTGTAATATGAGCGCTACATCCAATGCACACTAACAGCCGCAATAAATCCAATATCGCCTGCACATGACAGTTAGTCCACCACTCATAATCTGGCCCTAATACTGTTAAACAAGCTGCAAACCCATTTTGGAAAATGAAAATGCCTTGTAACAGAGCTTCTGTGCCTAACATTAAATAAACCCTGTCCTACTATGTATACTTAATGTTAATTGCCAGTCTCTGTTTCCACATTTTCTTCAGTTTCTCCCAGTAGCCATTCATCTCCCAATTCTCTCTGCTCTCTCTCTTTGAAGTGACTAATTTAGCCCAGGCAGCTAGCTGATATCCAGAAACAGAAATCCAATAGTGCCTTACGCTCAACAAAATGGTCATCAATGTGATTATTTAAGTGTATTTGGCTATAATTGGTCACATATTGCACTGAAACAAAGCTAATTAGAAGTGTCCTTCTGACATTAAAAGTCATGAGGGCATGTGTGTCCTTTGACACAGCTAGGAGTCTTTGAAAGGAGTAAAATTGATTATTCTACATTCAACCTTAAACAATGTGCTGATGCAAAGATGTGAGAGTGGGAAGAAGTCCATAAATGACATGACCAGGACATTGGAATTTATTCAACATATGGCCTAAAAGTGGTGTAAAATGGAGGTGCTCCTGATGACATATAATACCTAGATCCTCTTAACCTGTTAAAACAAAAACTGGTGATTTATTAAACCAGCTATTTAGGTGTGCTCCTTCTAAAAGCATGCAAATGTAGCCATTAGTATTAACCCCGATTAAGGGCCAGATTAAAAGCGATACACTAATGATGCGAGCAACTCTGAAATAACAAGTCCATGATTGGTAAGGTGCGTTAACCATCGAAGGGTTAGTGCGGCCAACTTCACTTGAGCGCAGCTTATACTTTCCATGGATATCACTACCATGCTAATTTGCAATGCAATTACAAGTTAAAAGTTATAGTTTGAAAAGTTAGTTTTGAAAGGTAAAGTGTGCTAGAATATTTATCTCAACCTCAGACCTAAAGAAAACTGTAAGGGTTAAAAAAAAGTTGCTGACCATGTTGGCGGGATCAGACTGATATACTACAGGAAAGTTTTCCTCTGTGAAAAGCACAAATGAGCAAAAAGAAGCTACTCCCAGATGGCACCCGGGCCATAGAACAAGCTATTGATGCTGCTGTTCGTTCCTGGCAGACTGCTTCTCATTCTGTTTGTATGAGAGATTGTGTGTTGTTACTTTTTACAAAACTTTCAAGTTTGTCTACTATAAAGTATGCACACATTTTATTCACTTTTGCCTAAAATTGCAACTATCTTGTTGTATATTACTTGAGAAATAATACGAGTAGAGGGAGCACCAAAAAGATAGGCTTAGGTGAGATTTATATATATGAAATATATTAATACATCATGCTATAACTCCATAGAAATGGATGTTAAAACAGCATAAAAGTTATTTATTTAGCATGCATTAAACACAACAACAGTAGGAATTTAACCTCTTAAGGACATATGACGGAATTTTTCCGTCATAAAACAATTGAGCAAACTGAAAGCTGTGTCCTTAAAGGGACAGTTCACCCAAAATTTTTCTCCCCTTTAAATTATTCCCAATGATCCTTTTAACCTGCTAGAGTGCATTAAATTGGTTACAAGTAGCTCCTTTACTCATATTTCAGCATTTGAAATAGCTGATTTAGCCTGTGGTATCGCCACCTATACTGAACAAATTAATACTGGAGTATAGGCTATTGAATAGCCTAAGTATACACAGTCAGCAGAAGAGATTACACTCTGTGGGATGCAGGATAGTTAAAGGGACAGTCTACATCAAAAATGTTCTTATTTAAAAAGATAAATAATCCCTTTATTACCCATTCCCTGTTTTTGCATAACCAACACTGTTATATTAATACACTTTTTACCTCTGTGATTACCTTGTATCTAAGACTCTGTAGACAGCCTCCTTATCTAAGTGCCTTTGACAGACATGCAGTGTAGTCAATCAGTGAAGACTCCTAAATAACTTCACGGGAGTGAGCACAATGTTATCTATATGACACATGTGAACTAGCACAGTCTAACTGTGAAAAACTTTCAAAATGCTCTGAGCTAGGAGGCGGTTTTCAACTGTTTAGAAATCAGTTTGAGCCTAGCTAGGTTTAGCTTTTCAAAAATACCACCAAGGGAACAAAGCAAATTTGATGATAAAGTAAATTGGAAAGTTGTTTAAAATTGCATGCCCTATCTGAATCATGAAAGTTTAGTTTTGACTTTACTGTCCCTTTAAGTAATAAAATGATCATTTTCCATTGTTCTCTCTATGTATTGAGCTTTGGTGTTGCAGACAAATATAAGATAAGGAAGCAAACCTGTGTACATAAAGTTATAACATAATGAGATCTGATATCACCTTTAAGTTCAACCCATTGTAATAGGCTGTGGTTTCAAAGCACAAAATCAGCTACTTCATATACACAAATAAGCATGAAAATAGAATTTCTCAAATATTTTATACTCTGCAGTTGGTATAACAAGTCATTTAAAATACATTAATGGAAAAACAATTTTACAGTGTACTGTCCCTTTAAAGGGTTAAAAAAGTAAAAAATTATATAACATAAAATGATATGTAATATATGTGATAATGTCTTGGTTCAAATATAAAATAGTCCCTTTTTATTTTTCATTTTTATTTTTCATTTTTCCTCCCTATTTTGGATTTGTTGTCATATATTTGGGACTTTACTTCTGTAAGTCTGACTACTGGCACTTTATCCACAACGGGATACACACTTCAAACACTGGCTGTATTGCCTCTCAGAGACACTTTATACATTCAAATATCTTTTGGGACTATTTTATATTTGAACAAAGAAATTTTCACATATATCACATATCATTTTGTTATATACTTTTTAACTTTTTTATTTTCTTTCTGATAGGGTACCCTACTGTTATTGTGTTTTATGCATGCTTAATAAATGTTAACTTTTATGCAGTTTTAACATCCATTTCTATAGAGTTCTAACATGATATATTAATATATTTCATATATCAACTCTCACCTAAGCCTATGTTATTGGCGCTCCCTTTATTTATATTGTTGTGATTATTTTTAGGTTTTTTAGGAAATCTGTTTGGGAGTTTGGGAGAGGTTATAAGTTTGGGCGCTGAATTATACCTTTTTTCTCTACTATTACTAAAGAAATGTTCAGACCAAGCAATAAAATAGGGTTGCAAAGTTAAGTGGTATCATGGCAATGGATCTTGGGAAAAAAAGTTTGAAGAACACTGGTATATGGCAAAGTGATTGACTGGAAAGGGCTCCAATGTATGTGTATATGTTTATATACATACACACACTTTTAAGCCCTTCTCAGTCTAATACCTTATACATGCTATATCATTTTAATGGCCAGAAGACAAGCAGCGCGCTATTTAGCATTTTTGCTCGAATGTAAACTTTACTAGAAGTAAGCTTTTTGTGCGCGTATTACAAGTTGAAACAAAAAGTTTGTATGCAAGCAAAACCTGATGGGTGTGAACCAAAGGACTTTGCAATATCGTGAACCATGTTAACGTATTCTCCCCATAGACTTCAATGGAGAGCGCAGAAGAAAAAATATATATATTGCTTGCTCGCTAACCTAACAGGAGTTGTTAATATTTTACTTTCCAATATTCTTCACATGCAGAAATGTTTTATTTTTAATAAAAAATAATAAATATATATATATATATATATATATATACACACAAAACACAGAAGGGGACTGCACTCTCATACCGGACCGGGTACACATCCCCTGACCCTGCAACATAATCAGCCCTGGATACTCATCGGCACTCACAGGAAGTTGTGTTGTCCCCAGAGCCACAGGCAGTTAACCCCAGGCAGGTCTGGGTGCAAGAACCATAGGGAAAATTACAAAACAAAATTAATATAGCACACAGAAAGTCCAGCACTCACTTACAAGCTCCCAGCTAAGATTTAAAAGCAAAAATGGAAAGGTTAGTTACCGCATCTGGCCAAATGGGACAAGCCCAGGTACCACATGAAGATCCTTTCCAATACCTGGGACCCTAAAACAGCCACACAATGCAAACTCTCAAATCCAAACAAACTGGGAACAAGGGAAGGGTGCACAGGCTTATGTAATCACCCTAGACATATTCAAAACACGGAAGGGGGCTGCATTCTCATACCGGACCGGGTACACATCCCATGACCCTGCAACATGATCAGCACTGGGTGCTCACCGGCACTCACAGAAAGCTGTGATGTCCCCAGAGTCACAGGCAGTTAACCCCAGACAGGTCTGGGTGCAAGAACCATAGGGAAAATTACAAAACTTTCTCTGTGTGTTGTATTAATTTGTTTTGTATATCTATTTATCTAATATATATATATATATATATATAATATCTCTCTCACTCTCTCGCTATATATATATATATATATATATATATATATCCTATAGATATATAGGTAAAGATATCTATTTTACATTAAAATTTTCAGTAGCTATATAGATATTTAATAATACAAATAATTTTTTCTATGTGAAGAAATGTGAAATATGCGCAACACAATTCGTGTTTTGCACTTTAGGTCTAACGCGGTGTCGGGTTAGTACAGATGAAGAGCTACTAATCTCAAAGAGTGTTTTTTTTAATACTAAAAAATTTGAATTGTTAAAAAAGATGCATACTGTAAAAAATATATATATATTCTATGGATTATTTAGAATTTTCTATAGTATGTATAGTAATTTTTTAATAATTATGAATATTCTTCCCAGATTTTTTTAAATTTTTTATTTTATATATATATATTTATATATATATATATATATATATATATATATATATATATATATATATATATATATATTAACGATATTGTAAAATAGATAAAGATACATAAAGAAATATGTATTTACAATAAAAATAACATTGTCCTATATGTGAAGAACATTGGCATTTTAAATATGTACAGCAAATACATTAAAACACATAAATAAGTACACACATATACATACATATATACACACACATACACATATTTAGACATGTATATGTATGTATATATACATAGAGCCCATTGCAGTTAAACATCTTGTCATATACCATATACCTTTGAGCCCTTATAACTTTTTTTTTTAATATGCATGTGAATAATTTTTATTAGATTCTGTTTATATGAGTGTAACTGTATTTATTTATGTTGTGTTTAGTGCAACTTTTTAACTCACTACCATCTACCAGGTTTTCAGTCTAGCTAACCCAATGGGGCCAATTTAACAAAGTGCGAGTGGACATGATCCGCTGTAGCAGATCATGTCCGCCGCACATCGATAAATGCCGACAGCATACTCTGTCTGCATTTATCATTGCACAAGCAGTTTTAGGGAACTGCTTGTGCAATGCCGCCCCCTGCAGATTCGCGGCCATTCGGCTGCTAGCAGGGGGTGTCAATCAACCCGATTGTATGCGAACGGGTGGATTGATGTCTGCCACTTCAGAGGAGGCGTACGAGTTAAGGAGCAGTGATCTTAAGACCGATGCTTCTTAACTCATGTTTCGCGCGAAAACAGTTATATTCAGGGCCATTCAACCCTTTTTAAATCAGCCTCAATGAACTTAAAATGTTATTGTGCTCTCACAATCTAATTTACTTTCAACTTGTAATACGGACAGTATTTCCATCGCAAAAAGAAGATATTGCGCACTATCAGGAATGAACAACCAGCTTAATAACTTGTTAGCTTGGTAAAGAGAAGAACTTTCCTGTAGTATATTAGTCTGAAATAGAAATATATATATTTAGAAATAGAACATATTCTTTTATGTGAAGAACAAAGGAATTTAAAGAATTCCTAACTCACTTGCAGTTTAACGCAGTTGGTCTAACAAGTTGTCAGGTTAGCATGCAAGCAATAACTTTTAGGTACTTTATAGAGTTAGAATGGTCACGGTATCCAAAGTCCTGAAGTTAGTGCACATCTGTCTTCCACTTGCACTCTTTCTTAACTTTCAACCACGATAAATTTTTAATTTGAACGCATTTATGGCAAGAGCAAAAAATTAGTTTAGTGGCCACTGGTAATCTGGATCCATGTATGGTAGCATTACCATGGTAACCCCAGCTGAAATATTAAATAATACCAGGTTCCACTTTTAAAAAAAAAGAAAAGAAAAAAAAAAGGGCTAATTTTGTCATTTAAAATCCAAACTATCATGTCCAATGCTAGGCATAATATTATAATAATTATATTATATTATTATAATAGATCTTAAGATATACTTTAATGAGAATGTATACATATACACATATAAATTTGAAAATTACAGATATTACAATAGCTTTAAAGGGAGACAGAACCCAAAATCTTTCTTTAATGATTCCTATAAAGCATACAATTTTAGACAAATTTCCAATTTACTTATATCATCAAATTTGCTTTTAATTCTTTTGGTATCCTTTGTTGATGAACCAGAAATGCACTACTGGGAGTTAGTTGAACAATGCAGAGGCAAGCAAAAACAGAATTTATGTTTACCTGATAAATTACTTTCTCCAACGGTGTGTCCGGTCCACGGCGTCATCCTTACTTGTGGGATATTCTCTTCCCCAACAGGAAATGGCAAAGAGCCCAGCAAATCTGGTCACATGATCCCTCCTAGGCTCCGCCTTCCCCAGTCATTCGACCGACGTAAAGGAGGAAAATTTGCATAGGAGAAATCATATGATACCGTGGTGACTGTAGTTAGAGAAAATAAATCATCAGACCTGATTAAAAAACCAGGGCGGGCCGTGGACCGGACACACCGTTGGAGAAAGTAATTTATCAGGTAAACATAAATTCTGTTTTCTCCAACATAGGTGTGTCCGGTCCACGGCGTCATCCTTACTTGTGGGAACCAATACCAAAGCTTTAGGACACGGATGATGGGAGGGAGCAAATCAGGTCACCTAGATGGAAGGCACCACGGCTTGCAAAACCTTTCTCCCAAAAATAGCCTCAGAAGAAGCAAAAGTATCAAATTTGTAAAATTTTGTAAAAGTGTGCAGTGAAGACCAAGTCGCTGCCTTACATATCTGATCAACAGAAGCCTCGTTCTTGAAGGCCCATGTGGAAGCCACGGCCCTAGTGGAATGAGCTGTGATTCTTTCAGGAGGCTGCCGTCCGGCAGTCTCATAAGCCAATCTGATGATGCTTTTAAGCCAAAAAGAGAGAGAGGTAGAAGTTGCTTTTTGACCTCTCCTTTTACCCGAATAAACAACAAACAAGGAAGATGTTTGTCTGAAATCCTTTGTAGCCTCTAAATAGAATTTTAGAGCACGAACTACATCCAAATTGTGTAACAAACGTTCCTTCTTTGAAACTGGATTCGGACACAAAGAAGGCACGACTATCTCCTGGTTAATGTTTTTGTTAGAAACAACTTTCGGAAGAAAACCAGGTTTAGTACGCAAAACCACCTTATCTGCATGGAACACCAGATAAGGAGGAGAACACTGCAGAGCAGATAACTCTGAAACTCTTCTAGCAGAAGAAATTGCAACCAAAAACAAAACTTTCCAAGATAATAACTTGATATCAACGGAATGTAGGGGCTCAAACGGAACCCCCTGAAGAACTGAAAGAACTAAATTGAGACTCCAAGGAGGAGTCAAAGGTTTGTAAACAGGCTTGATTCTAACCAGAGCCTGAACAAAAGCTTGAACATCTGGCACAGCCGCCAGCTTTTTGTGAAGTAAAACAGATAAAGCAGAAATCTGTCCCTTCAAAGAACTTGCAGATAATCCTTTCTCCAAACCTTCTTGAAGAAAGGATAGAATCTTAGGAATTTTTATCTTGTTCCATGGGAATCCTTTAGATTCACACCAACAGATATATTTTTTCCATATTTTATGGTAGATTTTTCTAGTTACAGGCTTTCTGGCCTGAACAAGAGTATCAATGACAGAATCTGAGAACCCTCGCTTTGATAAAATCAAGCGTTCAATCTCCAAGCAGTCAGTTGGAGTGAGGCCAGATTCGGATGTTCGAACGGACCTTGAACAAGAAGGTCCTGTCTCAAAGGTAGCTTCCATGGTGGAGCCGATGACATATTCACCAGATCTGCATACCAAGTCCTGCGTGGCCACGCAGGAGCTATCAAGATCACCGATACCCTCTCCTGTTTGATCCTGGCTACCAGCCTGGGAATGAGAGGAAACGGTGGGAACACATAAGCTAGGTTGAAGCTCCAAGGTGCTACTAGTGCATCCACTAGAGTCGCCTTGGGATCCCTGGATCTGGACCCGTAGCAAGGAACCTTGAAGTTCTGACGAGACGCCATCAGATCCATGTCTGGAATGCCCCACAATTGAATTATTTGGGCAAAGATTTCCGGATGGAGTTCCCACTCCCCCGGATGAAATGTCTGACGACTCAGAAAATCCGCTTCCCAATTTTCCACTCCTGGGATGTGGATTGCAGACAAGTGGCAGGAGTGAGTCTCTGCCCATTGAATTATTTTGGTCACTTCTTCCATCGCCAGGGAACTCCTTGTTCCCCCCTGATGGTTGATATACGCAACAGTCGTCATGTTGTCTGATTGAAACCGTATGAATTTGGCCTTTGCTAGCTGAGGCCAAGCCTTGAGAGCATTGAATATCGCTCTCAGTTCCAGAATATTTATCGGGAGAAGAGATTCTTCCCGAGACCAAAGACCCTGAGCTTTCAGGGGTTCCCAGACCGCGCCCCAGCCCACCAGACTGGCGTCGGTCGTGACAATGACCCACTCTGGTCTGCGGAAGCTCATCCCTTGTGACAGGTTGTCCAGGGTCAGCCACCAACGGAGTGAATCTCTGGTCCTCTGATCTACTTGTATCGTCGGAGACAAGTCTGTATAATCCCCATTCCACTGACTGAGCATGCACAGTTGTAATGGTCTTAGATGAATTCGCACAAAAGGAACTATGTCCATTGCCGCGACCATCAAACCTATTACTTCCATGCACTGCGCTATGGAAGGAAGAAGAACAGAATGAAGTACTTGACAAGAGCTTAGAAGTTTTGATTTTCTGGCCTCTGTCAGAAAAATCCTCATTTCTAAGGAGTCTATTATTGTTCCCAAGAAGGGAACTCTTGTTGACGGAGATAGAGAACTTTTTTCTACGTTCACTTTCCACCCGTGAGATCTGAGAAAGGCCAGGACAATGTCCGTATGAGCCTTTGCTTGTGGTAGAGACGACGCTTGAATCAGTATGTCGTCCAAGTAAGGTACTACTGCAATGCCCCTTGGTCTTAGCACCGCTAGAAGGGACCCTAGTACCTTTGTGAAAATTCTTGGAGCAGTGGCTAATCCGAATGGAAGTGCCACAAACTGGTAATGCTTGTCCAGAAAGGCGAACCTTAGGAACCGATGATGTTCCTTGTGGATAGGAATATGTAGATACGCATCCTTTAAATCCACCGTGGTCATGAATTGACCTTCCTGGATGTTAGGAAGAATTGTCCGAATGGTTTCCATTTTGAACGATGGAACCTTGAGAAATTTGTTTAGGATCTTGAGATCTAAGATTGGTCTGAATGTTCCCTCTTTTTTGGGAACTATGAACAGATTGGAGTAGAATCCCATCCCTTGTTCTCCTAATGGAACCGGATGAATCACTCCCATTTTTAACAGGTCTTCTACACAATGTAAGAATGCCTGTCTTTTTATGTGGTCTGAAGACAATTGAGACCTGTGGAACCTCCCCCTTGGGGGTAGCTCCTTGAATTCCAGAAGATAACCTTGGGAGACTATTTCTAGCGCCCAAGGATCCAGAACATCTCTTGCCCAAGGCTGAGCGAAGAGAGAAAGTCTGCCCCCCACCAGATCCGGTCCCGGATCGGGGGCCAACATCTCATGCTGTCTTGGTAGCAGTGGCAGGTTTCTTGGCCTGCTTACCTTTGTTCCAGCCTTGCATTGGCCTCCAGGCTGGCTTGGTTTGAGAAGTATTACCCTCTTGCTTAGAGGGTGTAGAACTTGAGGCTGGTCCGTTTCTGCGAAAGGGACGAAAATTTGTTTTATTTTTAGCCTTAAAAGACCTATCCTGAGGAAGGGCGTGGCCCTTACCCCCAGTGATATCTGAAATAATCTCTTTCAAGTCAGGGCCAAACAGCGTTTTCCCCTTGAAAGGTATGTTAAGCAATTTGTTCTTGGAAGACGCATCCGCTGACCAAGATTTTAGCCAAAGCGCTCTGCGCGCCACAATAGCAAACCCAGAATTTTTCGCCGCTAACCTAGCCAATTGCAAAGTGGCGTCTAGGGTGAAAGAATTAGCCAATTTGAGAGCACGGATTCTGTCCATAATCTCCTCATAAGGAGGAGAATCACTAGTGATCGCCTTTTCTAGCTCATCGAACCAGAAACACGCGGCTGTAGTGACAGGGACAATGCATGAAATTGGTTGTAGAAGGTAACCTTGCTGAACAAACATCTTTTTAAGCAAACCTTCTAATTTTTTATCCATAGGATCTTTGAAAGCACAACTATCTTCTATGGGTATAGTGGTGCGTTTGTTTAAAGTAGAAACCGCCCCCTCGACCTTGGGGACTGTCTGCCATAAGTCCTTTCTGGGGTCGACCATAGGAAACAATTTTTTAAATATGGGGGGAGGGACGAAAGGTATACCGGGCCTTTCCCATTCTTTATTTACAATGTCCGCCACCCGCTTGGGTATAGGAAAAGCTTCTGGGGGCCCCGGGACCTCTAGGAACTTGTCCATTTTACATAGTTTCTCTGGGATGATCAAATTCTCACAATCATCCAGAGTGGATAACACCTCCTTAAGCAGAGCGCGGAGATGTTCCAACTTAAATTTAAATGTAATCACATCAGGTTCAGCTTGTTGAGAAATTTTCCCTGAATCTGAAATTTCTCCCTCAGACAAAACCTCCCTGGCCCCCTCAGACTGGTGTAGGGGCATGTCAGAACCATTATCATCAGCGTCCTCATGCTCTTCAGTATTTTCTAAAACAGAGCAGTCGCGCTTTCGCTGATAAGTGGGCATTTTGGCTAAAATGTTTTTGATAGAATTATCCATTACAGCCGTTAATTGTTGCATAGTAAGGAGTATTGGCGCACTAGATGTACTAGGGGCCTCCTGTGTGGGCAAGACTGGCGTAGACGAAGGAGGGGATGATGCAGTACCATGCTTACTCCCCTCACTTGAGGAATCATCTTGGGCATCATTTTCTCTAAATTGTTTGTCACATACATCACATCTATTTAAATGAGAAGGAACCTTGGCTTCCTCACATACAGAACATAGTCTATCTGATAGTTCAGACATGTTAAACAGGCATAAACTTGATAACAAAGTACAAAAAACGTTTTAAAATAAAACCGTTACTGTCACTTTAAATTTTAAACTGAACACACTTTATTACTGAATATGTGAAAAAGTATGAAGGAATTGTTCAAAATTCACCAAAATTTCACCACAGTGTCTTAAAGCCTTAAAAGTATTGCACACCAAATTTGAAAGCTTTAACTCTTAAAATAACGGAACCGGAGCCGTTTTTATATTTAACCCCTATACAGTCCCTGGTATCTGCTTTGCTGAGACCCAACCAAGCCCAGAGGGGAATACGATACCAAATGACGCCTTCAGTAAGCTTTTTCTATGTATCTGAGCTCCTCACACATGCATCTGCATGCCTTGCTTCCCAAAAACAACTGCGCATTAGTGGCGCGAAAATGAGGCTCTGCCTATGATTAGAGAAGGCCCCCAGTGAAAAAGGTGTCCAATACAGTGCCTGCCGTTTCTTTAACATAATTCCCAAGAATAAAATAACTCCTCAAAGCTATAAACTATTAAAAATGCTTATAAATCAATCGTTTTAGCCCAGAAAAATGTCTACCAGTCTTTAAAGCCCTTGTGAAGCCCTTTATTCTTATTTAATAAAAATGGCTTACCTTATCCCATAGGGAAAATGACAGCTTCCAGCATTACCAAGTCTTGTTAGAAATGTGTCATACCTCAAGCAGCAAAAGTCTGCTCACTGTTTCCCCCAACTGAAGTTAATTCCTCTCAACAGTCCTGTGTGGAAACAGCCATCGATTTTAGTAACGGTTGCTAAAATCATTTTCCTCTTACAAACATAAATCTTCATCTCTTTTCTGTTTCAGAGTAAATAGTACATACCAGCACGATTTTAAAATAACAAACTCTTGATTGAAGAATAAAAACTACATTTAAACACCAAAAAACTCTAAGCCATCTCCGTGGAGATGTTGCCTGTGCAACGGCAAAGAGAATGACTGGGGAAGGCGGAGCCTAGGAGGGATCATGTGACCAGCTTTGCTGGGCTCTTTGCCATTTCCTGTTGGGGAAGAGAATATCCCACAAGTAAGGATGACGCCGTGGACCGGACACACCTATGTTGGAGAAATAGCCCTGTTTCTCAGCTGCCTGTTGCCCTGAAAGCACCTTGCAACATCTACAAATGCACTACTAGGAGCTAAAAGAACACATCTGGGGAGCCAATGACAAGATGCATGTATGCCCAGTCATCAATCACCAGTTAGCTCCCAGTAGTACATTGCTGCTTTTGAGCATATCTAGATATGCATTACAACAAACATTGAAGCAAATTAGATTAAAGAAATAAATTGTAAGTTTTTTTTTTAAATTGCATGCTCTATCTGAAGCATGAAAGTTTGATTTTTGACTTTTAATATAGGACTTTTTTTTACCGTCTTTTCAAACATGGAGGCAGGTATTTTAATCCAACACATTCATTCAGTTTAACGGCACCTGTACATCTATGGTAATCTGACCAATGTGTTAATAGAGGTCAGGTCTTTTTTTTTTTTTTTTTTTTTATAATATTTTATTAATCCAACAGAGTGTACAGAATTGCAGAATAAGCAAGACGGCCATACAGAACAAACAAGAAAAAAAACAAATGCAGAACAACGAAAAAAATGCCCATATAACAAACGTAGTATATCAAGCATATATCCATCTACGTAGAGCAAAATAAAACTACTTGCATATCCTAGCATAACTCTTGGGCTGAATTAACTCTGAAATAATTCTTTTTTAGCCAAAAATAAAAGCTTAGTGTATTCACTGTTTTTTTTTTTTTCACTATTGCAATAAAAAAGAAACAAAACAAAACAACGAGAGAAAAAGAAGAAGAAGAAAAAAAAAAAAGGGGGGGAAATTGTCTTCCTGATCCTTCCCCTTTCCCCTCTCCTTCAAGATTAAATTCCTCCCCTCTCCCTCTCCCTCCTCCCTCCCTCTATTGTTATTTTATCGTCCGATCCTCCTTCCCCCATAGGACATATACACCTGTACGCATGTAGGTATTACCACGAAATATTCTTAACCCCCCATCTCGCGTCAGGTCTTAACACTTCACAGAATGAAAGCTGAATCAGACATTTTCTTTTCATTTGAGAGGTTGAAGTATGGTTACCATGATTTCCTGATCATCCATAGGCATAATACACAGATTCATAGTGGGTAGGTAAATCTTCTATAACTGTCCACAATACCATTATTTTTAAACAAGTGGTCTCGTTTACTTCCAGCTGCCACCTCTTAGGTTAGGTCTGCTTTTCGGCATCTGGCAAATGTAAATATGCTTCTAACAACCCAACCAAAGACTCACACCAATTACTTATAAATCTCACCATTCACATAAGGTGTTTCATGTACTTAAAGCTGCCATATCATTCTTGTAAACCTCCCAACCTGAATTTTATAATATTGTCATGGGAAGGGAGGTTTGCTTGCTGTTCCTCTCACATCTTACCATAAGGGCAAACATCCTAGTTTTAAGGACTGCTTCAACTTAGCACCTTGACCATCCCTCCCTATCTCCAAGTACCAATGACAAACACTGCTCCACCAATGACTCACCCACATCCCTGTCCTTTCTGTCCTGGCCACTGCCCCTTCACCTCCATGTCCCAAATGTCTTTTAGGTATGTTGTTTGTGTAATAATAATAATCACCTGGCAGAAACTGCTAACAACAGACACGCCCACAAACTAAACATAATATCCCGTAAACTTGGCTATATATGGTTAGTGAGCTTGGCCTGTCTGGGGGGCGGGGCTGCTTTTACACACTGAGTGCCTATTGGCTGAGCGGCCATAGGATCACACCCACTCACTCATATACTGCAGCCCGGCCGGGGTATTCAGAAATCCTATTGATCAGTGGCACAGACCCTCCCCCTTGTATGATTGGCCTTAGAGAACACCGGCACCATGACTATACGAAATGTACTCGCACCCGGGACCAGTAGTTATGACAAAGAGAGGATAGACAATTATATTTAGGAGGAGCAGTGGATTATATATACCGACAGGTAGAAACACAATTTTTCATTTAATTTACTGTCTATGCACGGAATTTATAGCGTCAGCTTTAACCTCATAATTTGGAAGTGCTCTCAAAGTCCCCCAAACTATGGTCCTGAATTTAACAAAATACATATGAAATAGGATATCTAACTAAAATATAAGGCATTATTATACAGTGCAAATATGTTTTTATATAGGCACAATTGTGTTAAGTGGGTAATGTCAATTATAAAAGATGCTTAGGTGAATTTGTGTTTAGTAATTTGTTGATTCACTTGGGGGGGGGTCACCTCCTTGAAATGAGTTTTTGCAGGTTGGGATGTCTGTAATAAGAACATGCATACAGTTTTAAAGTTACGACCCTATGGAATAATAATTTTGTGTTGTTTAAAAAATGATCTTATATTTTCTGGTTAGATATTTCAAGCCAGATGATTTTTTTTATAACGTATAGTATGGTGCAAAACGACACACCAAAAAAAAATGTATTGCAAAATGGGTGGGGGAATTTTAATATCCGAAAGTGTACTGCAAGCAAAGCCATTTTTAATAAACATTTTATTATTTGAGTGTTTACTTCAATGATAAACAAAGCCTAACATTGTTCATTTCAGTAAAGGCAAAACACTAGAAATTACTTCAGCATGGGAATCTGAAATGCCTAAGCAGAGAAGGGGTTAAATCTACAAGGCTTTATTCTAGTTCAAAGAGAACTTAAAGGGACATTAAAGGGACACTGAACCCAAATGTTTTCTTTCATGATTCAGATAGAGCATGCAATTTTAAGCCACTTTCTAATTTATTCCTATTATCAATTTTTCTTCGTTCTCTTGCTATCTTTATTTTAAAAAGAAGACATCTAAGCTTTTTTTTTTCAGAACTCTGGACAGCACTTTTCTATTGGTGGATGAGTTTATCCACCAATCAGCAAGCACAACCCAGGTTGATCACCAAAAATGGGCCGGCATCTAAACTTACTTTCTTGCATTTCAAATAAAGATACCAAGAGAGTGAAGAAAATTTGATAATAGGAGTAAATTAGGAAGTTGCTTAAAATGTCATGCTCTATCTAAATCACGAAAGAAAAAAAATAGGTACAGTGTCCCTTTAAACACTAAATAAATGCTAGATAAAATGATGTATTGAAAGAAAAGATTATTCTTAGGATAACATGTAGATTTATTTTTTAAAGTTTTTTTAGTTGTTAAAATATTGACAAAATAAGTGATAAGGGCCGGTTTATCAAGGGCCGAATGAAGGCGGGGTCTTAAGACCGCTGCTCCTTAACTGGTCCACTGCCTTTGAGGCTGCGGACATCAATCCGTCCAATCCTATACTATCGGGTTGAGTGACACCCCCTGCTAGCAGGCGATTGGCCCAGAGTCTGCAGGGGGCGGCATTGCACAAGCAGTTCACCAGAACTGCTTGTGCAATGTTAAATGCTGACAATTCAGCGATGTCTGGCGGACATGATACGCTACAGTGTATCATGTCTGTCAGACATTGGTAAATCAGCCCCTTAGTGTCTATAAAACAATGGGAGCTGCCATGTTGTAACTTTGGTTCCTTGCTCTGCTGTGGCCAATTAGGGACAGTTATAAATAGGTATGCAGCCAATGTCTGTGTGTGCTGGCGTGCATGTCTGTGTTTGTGTATGCTTGTATGTGTTTATGTGTGTGGGTGTACTTGTATGTGTGTCTGGGTTTGCTTGTGTATTTTGCAAATTTGTTAGTTTCCTTAATTACCTACTGTTATATGTAAGTATATAAATATGTATTTCAAAGCTAGTTATTTCTTCTCTTTCACTAAAAATTATTATCCAGGTATAGTTGAAGACAAACATTATACAGCACATCTAATTCTATGGGTTGCATTTGTGTGTTTTTCCCCTCAGTAGACAACCTGTCATTGCTGACTCAACAAAGAGAAATGCATAATTTTCACATTTCAGACAAAACCAAGAACCTAACAGGATTATGAACAAAATGGTTGGATGCAGATTTGTGCATAACTGTCAGTGTGAGAAACTAGGTCAAATGCAGCGCTTCTTGAAGGGCTGTTTTAGTAAAATGCTTAGAAATATAGTTTATTTATATGTGTGTTATCTTCATAAAGGATTGAAAGAGCAGGAAGGGAATATCCATCATATACCGTAAGTTGCTGCAGGGCTGTTGCACTTAAAACTGTAATTAACGTGGATTTCCAAAATAAATAAAGTCAGCACTATTTCTGCACACACAGTTTGTCCTCAGGAGAAGACTCGTGACCTAGATCTTTTATCCATTTATGACAAGATTCAATTAATTTACTGATATTACAAGACAGAATCAGAGGTAATTTGTACAAATGCACAAACAAAATTGATTCTTCTATGGACAAAGTACTCCTTATTGAGAGGGAAAATTAATTTACATCTTGTAAATAAAAATATTTTAGTGTGTGTAGTTTTTTTCATCTTGCGATAACAGTTTACAGATTCGCTCAACACCATGAAATTACTTTAAATTTATTATGAAATAAAAATATATTGGTATTGCAATTTAAAACGCAAGAGCATCTAAATAAATGCAGCCATTTATCAAAGATTGAAAATTATAATTTATTAGAATAATGAACCATTATTACTAACATGTCAGAGTCTTCTAGGGAAATGTATCACAAGTATCAATATGTGCTCATCACCTCTCAAACAATAAACATATGTTAAAATAAAACATGCATTTTATTTTTCTTGTGAAAATTTTACTGAGAAATATCATTATTTTAGAGATGAATTAGTTAATAGTAGAGAACAGGACTTGATACTCTGGCCTCTGAGGGTTTTTTTGAGGACTAGAGTTGAGAAACCCTGGTCTAATATACATTAAGACAAGCATTTGTATTAATATTCAACTATAATTACACAGGGGATCTGAAGTAATGTAGCCTATGATGTTCCTAAATGATAAACAGATTGAAATTTATTGCAGATTGAGTCTTGACCACTGAAGGGATCAGGACTAAAAGGTGTGCACTTTTTTAGCACTTCAAACCCTGGATTAACTAGGTTGTAAACTCTTGGTTTGGACCAAAGGATTCTAATCAAAAATTAAAACATAACTTTTATTTCAACAACAGTTATATAAAATCACTGTGTGTGTGTGTGCACTTTAAAAACACATAGGATCTCGAAAGAAAAATATTAATTTCTACTTTGTTAAGCTACCTTATTGTGGAAATATTTATGGAGCCTCAATAGGGGTCCACTGGAATAATGTGGATAATATGGGCAGTGATTACTGAGGTTCAACCAATAAATGTTATAAATTATACTTTGACACTTCTCACAAAGCAGCGTAGATGTTAGATTGCAATGACTGATGTCTAAATGAATTTATCAGGAAATTGTACTGATGACACTGTCTTTTACCAGAGAGCTAAGGAATTGAAAAAACGAATAAAAGAAAGAGGTTACATGCGTAAGATAATTCGTATTGCCTTCCAAAGAGCGAAGAAAACACCCAGAGACTCACTTCTAACACCGAAAATTAAAACTAATAGGTCAGATTTGTCACAACTTTCAACTCAGATCATGATATCATTAAGAGAATACTTAATAGTCATGTGAATATTCTCAAATCAGATAAAATCATATCACAATATATAGGTGACAGAATCCAAACCAGTTGGAGGAGGGCACCGACTATTGGTAACAAACTAGTGCAAAGTCACTTTGTAACAAAAAGACCAAGCAATAAGAATATATGTAGTACCTATTCATGTGGTGGTTGAAGTTTTTGCAAATACATTCATAATGAAAGAGAATTCAGTACTACAACAGGAACCAAATGTATGTATGGGTTTGCAAATTGCAAAATTAAGAATGTTGTGTACTGTCTCCTATGTGACTGTGGAAAAAGGTACATAGGAATCACTACACGTGAACTTCGTGTGAGATTGGGGGAACATATCAATAGTATCAAGAATTGTGAATCTGATAAAAAGAAAGACAAAAATCTGACCCCTGTTGAAAGACATTATTTGTACCAACATGGAACCAGACCACTTTTAAAAGTATGTGTGTTGCAAGTCATCAAGCCAGACATAAGAGGCGGTGATATAGAATCCATGCTACTCCAAGCTGATTGTCGGTGGATTTTTTGGCTAAATACCATTACACCATATGGTCTAAATGAACAGGATGGTTTTGGATCCTTTCTATAAGATATTATAATAAAAATAAAGTAATAAAAAATGAATGTTGACATATCAGTAACAATATACCTTGTCTGTTAAACCCCACTATGATTTATACACAGATTAAACAGTCACAACATTTTTGATCTAGCAACCATCATCATGATTTATATTAAACTAACTATGTGGCCACATAAGGATTTACTTATAGGTATGATAATTTCAATCTCAGGTGTTCTTATATTTGATTTAATTTCTAATAATAACAATCCAAATAAACTCCACATTATGAGACACTGGATTAATATTTGTCAAATCTGTATTAATATGGATAATTATGGGAGACATACATTAAAGTACAGTATCTGAGACATCTGATGGTTTATGAAACACATCAGCTTTCATGACCCCCTACATACATGCAAATTCTTTAATGTCCATGCTTATCAAATCATGGAGAGACAGTTATCGACTTACTAACTAATATATGTTTCTCCATTTATGAAGGGTTAATCTTAATGATTTCAAACCAGTATTTATGATGATCTATTAGAATGCACATATATACTATTTTAATGTGGTTATTGATTACAAGATTTGAGACACAATAATATGCTTTGTAAGCCTTATTAATGTGTATAGATTTTAATTTCTATTACACACTATTATTGATCTTGGTAAGATATTTTGTTCCTCTTTAAAGATGTATGGTGGCTTTTGACAATTGATCGTAATTAGAGGTTTGAGTATCTTATGATGTATATAACTTTTCTTTTGCTTGGTTTTTTGTCTCTCATTGGACACTCATTCTTGCCCTCTGTACTCGCAAGTTGATATTTTCTCTGACTACTTATTTTAATGATACAACTTTCTTGTGGATCATACAATATTCACAACACAAAGTTTTTTATGAACCATCACCAGGGAAGTATAACAATGTCTGTTGTTAATTAGTACCGATAGTATGCATTAATATGCATCGTTTAACACCACTAATATCATGCAATATGATCAACTTGTGAACATTCACTGTAAATTTTTGAGCTCAATTGTTTCTTTGACACCCGGCGTGTCAGTTGATAACACAAAAGGATGATGTTAAGACTGACGTCTTACCAATGTGACAGGTTCATGACCAATGAACGCTGGTCACTCGTGATAGGCTGTAACTGGTGGGTGTGTAACGACACTCCACAATGATTGGCTAATCAGAGTATAAAGACTAGGAGGCGATCCCGGATCGGGTTAGCCTTTGAGAAAGCCGTGGTAACGGCAAAATGCGCATCAGGCGTGTTTGGGGGCAATATCCACTGCAATAGTTTAGTTTTGTCAACCGATATTGGTGCTAATTTGGGCTCATACCCCACTCTATACTGCAGCTACACAGAACGGTGCTTACTTTTGCTGTATATTGCATATGATAGTTATATTGTGGTGGGGTCAATCCCCCTTTTTTAGGTAATTTTGCCTGCAATATTAAGCTAATTAAAGTTTGCACTGAGCTGTGTGGTTTGCGGTGTGAATGAGTTTCCATATATTTAGAGTTTTTTTAGTGGATGTTTTTCACCCTATGTACAGTACTTTTAAGCTAAGTTTTAATGCACACACCATGTACTTATATTTTTAACCAATTATTTAATTAAAAGTTATGTCTTATTAGATCCCTTATACAGAGGATCCTCCTTTTCATACATTGATACACTATTATTGGCATCTCAAGAGTGCTAGTATACTGTCACTTTCTTCTTTTTTTGTATACCCTCATTAATTACTGACAGTTAGCACCCCCTTCAAACATCTGATACTTGACCTCAATTGATTATTCATTGGTAGTATGACTACCAGTTAATATAAGATGTAAGATGAATGTTAGTATTTGATAGGATTAATAAGGGGTCTCTTCATTTATTTGTTTTTGAGTTTCCCACAACATAGTTCTTCTGCTGATCTTTTGACCCTTAACATAACTTGGAAGCTTGGCATACTTCCATCTCCAACTTCAGCACCTCCCATTTGAGGGTTAACCTGGAGAACACCTCCGGGAGAAGCGCCCACTCCCCGGAATGAAAAATCTGACTGCTCAAGAAGTCCGCTCCCGGTATTCACTCCTGAAATGTGAATAGTGGAGAAACAACGAATGTGAGCGTCCACCCACCAAACAATCCAGGCCAATTATGGCAAAGGAACTCCAGGTTCCTCCCAAGTGGTTAATGTAAACCACTGATATAAAATTGTTCAACTAGAACCTGAAAAACTGGTTAAGACAACTGAGGCCAAGCCATCAAAGCATTGAAGATCACTCTAAATTCCAAGATGGGGAAAACAGACTCCTCCCAAGTCCATAGTCACCAACTCAACAGGCTAGTGACCGTGGTCCCTATTACTCAGGAAGATCTCCAGAAGCATGCGCTCCAAGACAGATGCTCCTGAGAAAACCAAAAAAGATTCTGGAGAATGCGGGAAACAATCCCGCTACCTCTTGCAAGCTAAGCGAGTGCTCTACCACTAAATCCCCTCTCTAATCCACAGGAAAAATCTCATGTCAACAGATCTAGATCTATCCTCTGAGACAGAGCCACAAGATCCCCGGTCCACTATCTGAACATGCATAACAGCAGACTCTCAGATGAAATTGAGCAAAGCAATGATGTTCAATGAAGCAACCATCAGACCAATTACCTCCACTAAAGGGCTAAACAGTAGAGTGTCGAAAGAGGCAAGAATCCTCTATTTTCTGACCTCTGTAAAAAATATTTTCAGAGATAGGAAAACTAATATGGTCCCTAAGAAACTACCCCTGTAGCTGAAACAAGGGAACTCATTTTCAGATTCACTTCCATCCGTGGGAATGAAGAAGACAAAAAGGTCTCTGTATGAGAGGTTGCTTGTTGAAAAGATGGAGCCTGAACCATTATGATGCCAGGAAGGGCACCACAGCAATTCCCTGAAACATGATCACTGCCAATATAGCCCCCTCTGAGAGCCATGGCAAGGTTAAAGGGAAGAGCTAGAAACTGAAAGTGTTTGATAGAAAGGCAAAACTCAGGAACTTGAAAATATGCGTCCTCCAGGTCTATGGTCACCATGAACTGACCCTCTTAGACCAAAGGCAAAATGGAACCACTGGTTTCCATTTGAAGAACGGTACCCTGAGACAACTTGTTGAGACACTTTAGGTCTACCATAAGACCAAAAACAGAGATTCAGCCCCCACCTGGACCGATCCCGGATTGGGGCAAAATCGTCTTGTGGTAGAAAAGACCCTTTTCCATCTGAAATATCAGAAATATTCCTGTCAGATCTGGACCAAACAAGGTCTTACCCTTGTAAGGAAACACCAGAAGCTTGGATGCAGAGGAAAAATCCACTGATCATGAACATAGTCACAAAGCCCCGCGGGCTAGCACAGCAAAGCTAGATATCTTGACTCCCTGCTTAAAAACTTGCATGGTAGCATCAGATATAAAGGAATTGGCTAGATTAAGAGCCTTAATTCTCCTCCTTAAATGAGTCTCTACCAATTGGAACAAACAAGGCGTCATACCAATAAGATGCCACACTTGACACAGTGGCAAAACAAACTTCCATATAAGCCTACAGCTTAGTCCATTGATCCTGAAAGAACAGCTATTCTTTTTAGGAATCATAGTTCTCTTAGCCAGAGTAGAAATGTCCTACTACTATAGGCACCGTGCATCATGATATTTAATGGAGACAATGACAGGAAACATCTTTTTAAAGACAGGAGATGGGGAAAACTCCAAGAGTAGATCTCCCATTCCTGTGAAAAAACTTACAGCATGGTCTGGTACAGGAAAAACTTCCACAGAGGGATCCTAGTATTTATAAAGTTTACTAGATTCTTTAGGGATTGACAACGACAGACATATCGGAGTCGCTCCAAGCAGCCAAAACTTCCTTTAATCACACACAAAGGTGTTCAAGCTTAAATCTGAAGGATACTACTTCAGCATCAGATAAAGGAATTATACTGTCCAAATCTGAGATTTTACCCTCAGAGGCTACTGAAGTATCGTCCTCATCAGACCTTTGAGGAAGGCAATCAGTGTAGCAGCAGGCGGTACAGAAACTTTACTATCTGAATCTCTAATAATCGTCCTGAGATTTTCTCCTGAGAATAGGAAAAACAGATAATGCCACAGATACCCAAAAGATACCTGAGTAGGACATTTTGCAGGCAAATAACTCCTCCAGGGGATAATGAGGAACCGCAGGGCACTGCAGGTGACATCATAGAGGCTTGGGACGTGTAAGGAGAAAACTGGGGCATTTTATGCAAAAGAAAAACAGAGTCAAAATTAAATTTGAATTAAATATTTTAATATATATATATATATATATATATATATATATGTATATATATACTATATATATTTGTTTTTACTAAATGAGTTATTTTTAATAGCCCTTTAACTGATACGCAAATTATTTAACTAGATATAGTAAGACTAGGCAACAAATTGAATTACTTTCTCTAAAAGTATCAGCTCTAAGAGTGTTCAGCTTTACTGTATGGTCTGAAACATTTTTTCTTGGAGGTGTGGTTGCTGGCGTGACTCACAAGTAGCAAGATAACAACTTTACAAAAAATATTTTTTATCTTGAAACATATTAACATAGCCAGAAAAAAAAAGTATTATAAGGCAGTGTTTCTCAACCACGTCCTAAAAGTACCCCTAACAGGCCAGATTTTCAATTTAGCTAAACTAGAGCACAGGTGAAATAATCAGCTGATCAGTAACCATGGTTACTAACCAGATCTCACCCATCAGCTGATTATTTCACTGCGGTTCACATGAGGACAGTGGTTGAGAAACACATTTTCTTTATTTGGAAATGCATTTGAAATCTGACCTTTACTTTAAATTATGGCTGCACTGCTGTGCTGCCATATAAAAACCATCTATAGTATTTATTTATATTTATCCTGACATGCTCATTAAATAAGAAATAAAAGCATAAATATTACTTCCATTTAATATTTGCTTACTTGCATTTATATGTATGTAGGTTTCAGTGAAACAACATAAACCTCACAGAGCAGGAGGACAATGTAACTTCTTGCTCATACATAAAAGATGAAAACTTCTGCCTATAATGCAGAGGTGGAGAACACCAAGTGGGATTTGAGCCCATTCCTATGCATAATAAAACTGTTAGAAAACACAGTTATCAAGTGAAGGAAGTCCCCTTTGACACTGCTTTTTAATGTTGCTAAGTAATCATATTAAACCCTTCACTGCCATTTCACATCACTGTGCTGAATCTGCCTTTTGCATTTAACCCCTTAACGACCGAGGACGTGCAGGGTACGTCCTCAAAAAAAAGGCAGTTAACGCCTGAGGACGTACCCTGCACGTCCTCGGTGTGGAAAGCAGCTGGAAGTGATCCTGCTCGCTTCCAGCTGCTTTCCGGTTATTGCAATGATGCCTCGATATGGAGGCATCCTGCAATAACCTTAAATGGCCATCCGGTGCAGAGAGAGCCACTCTGTGGCCCTCTCTGCACCGGACATCGATGGCCGGTATCGTTGGTGGGTGGGAGCTGACTTGGGAGGCGGGTGGGCGGCCATCGATGGGCCGGGTAATGTAGAGGGGGGCGGGATCGGGGGTGGGGGCGATGGGGGCGCGCACAGGCGCGCGCGCGTGCACGCCGGGCGGCGGGCGGGCGCGTGCACGGGGCGGGAGCGGGTGGGAACCGCTACACTACAGAAAAGACTGTGCTAAAAGTTTCAGTAAAAAGCTTTTTATTTAAAAAAACAATCAAAGGTATCTAGGAGGGGGTGGGGGTTTGTTCTTTGGTGGGTAGGGGAGCTATACTACAGAAAATGGGGAAAAAATTAAAAAGCAACTGTTTTTTTATAAACTGGGTACTGGCAGACAGCTGCCAGTACCCAAGATGGCGGCCATTAAGGCAGAGGGGGAGGGTTAGACAGCTGTTTGGTGGGGGATCAGCCAGGTTGGGGGCTAAGGGGGGCTCCTACACAGCAGCATATGTAAATATGCTTTAAAAAAAAAAAAAAAAGCCTAAATATATATTTTATTTTAGTACTGGCAGAGTTGCTGCCAGTACTTAAGATGGCGGGGACAATTGTGGGGTGGGGGAGGGAAGAGCTGTTTGGGAGGGATCAGGGGGTCTGATATTTCAGGTGGGAGGCTGAGCTCTACACTAAATGTGATATTAACCCTGCAAGCTCCCTACAAGCTACCTAATTAACCCCTTCACTGCTAGCTATAATACACGTGTGATGCGCAGCGGCATTTAGCGACCTTCTAAGTACCAAAAAGCAACGCCAAAGCCATATATGTCTGCTATTTCTGAACAAAGGGGATCCCAGAGAAGCATTTACAACAATTTGTGCCATAATTGCACAAGCTGTTTGTAAATGATTTCAGTGAGAAACCTAAAATTGTGAAAAATTTTACTTTTTTTTTTAATTTGATCGCAATTGGCGGTGAAATGGTGGCATGAAATATACCAAAATGGGCCTAGATCATTACTTGGGGTTGTCTACTACACTACACTAAAGCTAAAATTACCCCAAAAAGCTCCCTACATGCTCCCTAATTAACCCCTTTACTGCTGGGCATAATACACGTGTGGTGCACAGTGGCATTTAGCATCCTTCTAATTACCAAAAAGCAACACCAAAGCCATATATGTCTGCTATTTCTGAACAAAGGGGATCCCAAAGAAATATTTACAATCATTTATGCCATAATTGCACAAGCTGTTTGTAAATAATTTCAGTGAGAAACCAAAAGTTTGTGAAAAAATTTGTGAAAAAGTGAACGATTTTTTGTATTTGATCGCATTTGGCGGTGAAATGGTGGCATGAAATATACCAAAATTGGCCTAGATCAATACTTTGGGATGTTTACTAAAAAAAATATATATACATGTCAATAGATATTCAGGGATTCCTGAAAGATATTAGTGTTCTAATGTAACTAGCGCTAATCTTGAAAAAAAAATGGTTTGGAAATAGCAAAGTGCTACTTGTATTTATGGCCCTATAACTTACAAAAAAAGCAAAGAACATGTAAACATTGGGTATTTCTAAACTCAGGACGAAATTTAGAAACTATTTAGCATGGGTGTTTTTTGGTGGTTGCAGTTGTATAACAGATTTTGGGGGTCAAAGTTAGAAAAAGTGTGGTTTTTTCCATTTTTTTCTCATATTTTATAATTTTTTTTAAAGTAAATTATAAGATATGATGAAAATAATGGTATCTTTGGAAAGTCCATTTAATGTCGAGAAAAACGGTATATAATATATGTGGGTACAGTAAATGAGTAAGAGGAAAATTACAGCTAAACACAAACACCGCAGAAATGTAAAAATAGCCTTGGTCCCAAATGGACAGAAAATGGAAAAGTGCTGTGGTCATTAAAGGGTTAAAGACTGATTTCAGCAATTGTGACTACAACTGAACACACTTTTCAGCAGACCACAATTGTAATTCTCACAGTGACCAGCGGTATCTATGAGGCTCATGTGGCACTTCAGTCAATAAACAGGGTTTTCATCTTCCAAAAAACATAATTTATGCTTACCTGATAAATTCCTTTCTTCTGTTGTGTGATCAGTCCACGGGTCATCATTACTTCTGGGATATAACTCCTCCCCAACAGGAAATGCAAGAGGATTCACCCAGCAGAGCTGCACATAGCTCCTCCCCTCTACGTCAGTCCCAGTCATTCGACCAAGAATCAACGAGAAAGGAGTAACCAAGGGTGAAGTGGTGACTGGAGTATAATTTAAAAGATATTTACCTGCCTTAAAACAGGGCGGGCCGTGGACTGATCACACAACAGAAGAAAGGAATTTATCAGGTAAGCATAAATTATGTTTTCTTCTGTTATGTGTGATCAGTCCACGGGTCATCATTACTTCTGGGATACCAATACCAAAGCAAAAGTACACGGATGACGGGAGGGATAGGCAGGCTCATTATATAGAAGGAACCACTGCCTGAAGAACCTTTCTCCCAAAAATAGCCTCCGAAGAAGCAAAAGTGTCAAATTTGTAAAATTTGGAAAAAGTATGAAGCGAAGACCAAGTTGCAGCCTTGCAAATCTGTTCAACAGAGGCCTCATTCTTAAAGGCCCAAGTGGAAGCCACAGCTCTAGTGGAGTGAGCTGTAATTCTTTCAGGAGGCTGCTGACCAGCAGTCTCATAGGCTAAACGTATTATGCTACGAAGCCAAAAAGAGAGAGAGGTAGCAGAAGCTTTTTGACCTCTCCTCTGTCCAGAATAAACGACAAACAGGGAAGAAGTTTGGCGAAAATCTTTAGTTGCCTGCAAGTAGAACTTGAGGGCACGAACTACATCCAGATTGTGTAGAAGACGTTCCTTCTTTGAAGAAGGATTTGGACACAAGGATGGAACAACAATCTCTTGATTGATATTCCTGTTAGTGACCACCTTAGGTAAGAACCCAGGTTTAGTACGCAGAACCACCTTGTCTGAGTGAAAAATCAGATAAGGAGAATCACAATGTAAGGCTGATAACTCAGAGACTCTTCGAGCCGAGGAAATAGCCATTAAAAACAGAACTTTCCAAGATAACAATTTTATATCAATGGAATGAAGGGGTTCAAATGGAACACCCTGTAAAACGTTAAGAACTAAGTTTAAACTCCATGGCGGAGCAACAGCTTTAAACACAGGCTTGATCCTAGCTAAAGCCTGACAAAAAGCCTGGACGTCTGGATTTTCTGACAGACGCCTGTGTAACAAGATGGACAGAGCTGAAATCTGTCCCTTTAATGAACTAGCTGATAAACCCTTTTCTAATCCTTCTTGTAGAAAAGACAATATCCTAGAGATCCTAACCTTACTCCAGGAGTAATGTTTGGATTCGCACCAGTATAGGTATTTACGCCATATTTTATGGTAAATCTTTCTGGTAACAGGCTTCCTAGCCTGTATCAGGGTATCAATAACCGACTCAGAAAAACCACGTTTTGATAAAATCAAACGTTCAATTTCCAAGCAGTCAGCTTCAGAGAAGTTAGATTTTGATGTTTGAATGGACCCTGTATCAGAAGGTCCTGTCTTAGAGGTAGAGACCAAGGCGGACAGGATGACATGTCCACTAGATCTGCATACCAAGTCCTGCGTGGCCATGCAGGCGCTATTAGAATCACTGATGCTCTCTCCTGCTTGATTTTGGCAATCAATCGAGGAAGCAGCGGAAAGGGTGGAAACACATAAGCCATCCCGAAGTTCCAAGGTGCTGTCAAAGCATCTATCAGAACCGCTCCCGGATCCCTGGATCTGGACCCGTAGCGAGGAAGTTTGGCGTTCTGGCGAGACGCCATGAGATCTATCTCTGGTTTGCCCCAACGTCGAAGTATTTGGGCAAAGACCTCCGGATGAAGTTCCCACTCCCCCGGATGAAAAGTCTGGCGACTCAAGAAATCCGCCTCCCAGTTCTCCACTCCCGGGATGTGGATTGCTGACAGGTGGCAAGAGTGAGACTCTGCCCAGCGAATTATCTTTGATACTTCCACCATTGCTAGGGAGCTTCTTGTCCCTCCCTGATGGTTGATGTAAGCTACAGTCGTGATGTTGTCCGACTGAAACCTGATGAACCCCCGAGTTGTTAATTGGGGCCAAGCTAGAAGGGCATTGAGAACTGCCCTCAATTCCAGAATGTTTATTGGAAGGAGACTCTCCTCCTGATTCCATAGTCCCTGAGCCTTCAGAGAATTCCAGACAGCGCCCCAACCTAGTAGGCTGGCGTCTGTTGTTACAATTGTCCAGTCTGGCCTGCTGAATGGCATCCCCCTGGACAGGTGTGGCCGATGAAGCCACCATAGAAGAGAATTTCTGGTCTCTTGATTCAGATTCAGAGTAGGGGACAAATCTGAGTAATCCCCATTCCACTGACTTAGCATGCATAATTGCAGAGGTCTGAGGTGTAGGCGTGCAAAAGGTACTATGTCCATTGCCGCTACCATTAAGCCGATCACCTCCATGCATTGAGCTACTGACGGGTGTTGAATGGAATGAAGGACACGGCATGCATTTTGAAGCTTTGTTAACCTGTCCTCTGTCAGGTAAATCTTCATTTCTACAGAATCTATAAGAGTCCCCAAGAATGGAACTCTTGTGAGAGGAAAAAGAGAACTCTTCTTTTCGTTCACTTTCCATCCATGCGACCTTAGAAATGCCAGAACCAACTCTGTATGAGACTTGGCAGTTTGAAAGCTTGAAGCTTGTATTAGAATGTCGTCTAGGTATGGAGCTACCGAAATCCCTCGCGGTCTTAGTACCGCCAGAAGGGCACCCAGAACCTTTGTGAAGATTCTTGGAGCCGTAGCCAATCCGAATGGAAGAGCTACAAACTGGTAGTGCCTGTCTAAGAAGGCAAACCTTAGATACCGGTGATGATCTCTGTGGATCGGTATGTGAAGGTAAGCATCCTTTAAATCCACTGTGGTCATGTACTGACCCTCTTGGATCATGGGTAAGATTGTCCGAATAGTTTCCATTTTGAACGATGGAACTCTTAGGAATTTGTTTAGAATCTTTAAATCTAAGATTGGCCTGAAAGTTCCCTCTTTTTTGGGAACTACAAACAGGTTTGAGTAGAACCCTTGTCCTTGTTCCGACCGCGGAACCGGATGGATCACTCCCATTATTAACAGATCTTGTACGCAGCGTAGAAACGCTTCTCTCTTTATCTGGTTTGTTGACAACCTTGACAGATGAAATCTCCCTCTTGGGGGAGATATTTTGAAGTCTAGAAGGTATCCCTGAGATATGATCTCTAGTGCCCAGGGATCCTGAACATCTCTTGCCCAGGCCTGGGCGAAGAGAGAGAGTCTGCCCCCTACTAGATCCGGTCCCGGATCGGGGGCTCTCGGTTCATGCTGTCTTTGGGGCAGCAGCAGGTTTCCTGGCCTGCTTGCTCTTGTTCCAGGACTGGTTAGGCTTCCAGCCTTGCCTGTAACGAGCAACAGCTCCTTCCTGTTTTGGTGCAGTGGAGGTTGATGCTGCTCCTGTTTTAAAGTTCCGGAAGGGACGAAAATTAGACTGTCTAGCCTTAGCTTTGGCTTTGTCTTGAGGTAGGGCGTGGCCCTTACCTCCTGTAATGTCAGCGATAATCTCTTTCAAACCGGGCCCAAATAAAGACTGCCCCTTGAAAGGTATATTAAGTAATTTGGACTTAGAAGTAACATCAGCTGACCAGGATTTTAGCCACAGCGCCCTACGTGCCTGTATGGCGAATCCTGAGTTCTTAGCCGTAAGTTTGGTTAAATGTACTACGGCCTCCGAAATGAAGGAATTAGCTAGTTTAAGGACTCTAAGCCTGTCCGTAATGTCGTCTAGCGTAGATGAACTAAGGTTCTCTTCAAGCGACTCAATCCAAAATGCTGCCGCAGCCGTAATCGGCGCGATACATGCAAGGGGTTGTAATATAAAACCTTGTTGAACAAACATTTTCTTAAGGTAACCCTCTAATTTTTTATCCATTGGATCAGAGAAAGCACAGCTATCCTCCACCGGGATAGTGGTACGCTTAGCTAAAGTAGAAACTGCTCCCTCCACCTTGGGGACCGTTTGCCATAAGTCCCGAGTGGTGGCGTCTATTGGAAACATCTTTCTAAATATTGGAGGGGGTGAGAACGGCACACCGGGTCTATCCCACTCCTTAGTAACAATTTCAGTTAGTCTCTTAGGTATAGGAAAAACGTCAGTACTCGCCGGTACCGCAAAGTATTTATCCAACCTACACAGTTTCTCTGGTATTGCAACGGTGTTACAATCGTTGAGAGCTGCTAAGACCTCCCCTAGTAATACACGGAGGTTCTCCAATTTAAATTTAAAATTTGAAATATCTGAGTCCAATCTGTTTGGATCAGAACCGTCACCCACAGAATGAAGCTCTCCGTCCTCATGCTCTGCGAGCTGTGACGCAGTATCAGACATGGCCCTAGCATTGTCAGCGCACTCTGTTCTCACCCCAGAGTGATCACGCTTGCCTCTTAGTTCTGGTAATTTAGACAAAACTTCAGACATAACAGTAGCCATATCTTGTAATGTTATCTGTAATGGCCGCCCAGATGTACTAGGCGCCAAAATATCACGCACCTCCCGGGCGGGAGAAGTCGTTGGGTGCAAGAGAATGACTGGGACTGACGTAGAGGGGAGGAGCTATGTGCAGCTCTGCTGGGTGAATCCTCTTGCATTTCCTGTTGGGGAGGAGTTATATCCCAGAAGTAATGATGACCCGTGGACTGATCACACATAACAGAAGAAAAGGGGTTCTTTGTCCTTCTAGCTCAAGCAGTGAAAGAGAGAGGCTCCATGGAATTTGGCTTACTGATGGTTTGTATTGAAGGTTTTACTGTGAGGGTTAGGAATTTAGATTTGATTATGAAGACCAGTTTAAGTCAGTGTAGGATGTTATATGGGGGAACAGCAAAAGATAAAAATGAGAAGTGGGTGAAGTAGAGGAGTTTGACAGACACTTTTAAAACACACTAGAACCATGAAAGCCTATTGAGAGGTAAGCCAGTTAGAATGGAGTTACAGTGACCAATTTGTTGACACAGGTCAGTGAATCAGATTTTTTTTAAGTTTTGAGTGAGGAAGAGGCTAGGAGACTTAAGAAGTGAATAGGAAGTAAAGTAAATAGAAGAGATGTTTGTGCATAAACCCTTTAAAGGGACAGTCAAGTCCAAAAAAAACTTTCATGATTTAAATAGGTAATGTCATTTTAAACAACTTCCCAATTTACTTTTATCACCAATGTTGCTTTGTTCTCTTGGTATTCTTAGTTGAAAGCCAAAACTAGGAGGTTCATTTGCTAATTTCTTAGACTTTGAAGACTCATCTGAATACATTTTGACCACTAGAGGGCATTAGTTCATGTGTTTCATATAGATAACATTGAGCTCATGCACGTGAAGTGACCTAGGAGTGAGCACTGATTGGCTAAAATGCAAGTCTGTCAAAAGAACTGAAATAAAGGGGCAGTCAGCAGAAGCTTAGATACAAGCTAATTACAGAGGTTAAACGTGTATTAACCTCTTAAGGACATATGACGGAATTTTTCCGTCATAAAACAATTGAGCAAACTGAAAGCTGTGTCCTTAAAGGGTTAATATAACAGTGTTAGTAATGCAAAACTGGGGAATGGGTAATAATGGGATTATCTTTCTTTTCAAACAAAAAAATTCTGGTGTTGACTGTCCCTCTAACAGTTTGCTTTGTAAAAGTGTTAGACGGGAAATCAGAAAAAGTTCAGTATTTGACATAATGCAGTTTCAGTTACGTGATGATTTTTCTATATATAAAACGTATGGCATTTGTTCTGATAGAATTAACAATAAATAATATTTAAAACCACACTCGTGGGACTTTCAGAACTGTCTAGCTTCTTTCTTCGGATAATTCAATGTGAGACAAGCCATTATATAATGTAGACTGATAGAATTAACTGTGAAAAGAACTCCCCCATGCCACATTTGGATCTCTTGTTAAAATAAAGATAATGTGTAACATAGTTATGGCATTATAGAAGAACCAACACATTTCACTATGTCAATTGTCAACCCACCACACAGTGTAAACAAAGCAAGGACAACTACAAGACAGAAGTAAAGTATACAAATTACATATAAGACTGTATGCCAGAAAATGGATGGTTAGGTTAAACTACAGAGCTGTAAAAGAAGACTGTATTGTGTAGCAGGTTGTGACAACCTGTCATACACAGGGGACATTAACTCATACATAAAAAAGCCTTGTTTCATGTAATGACAAAATCTGTATACTGTATTTATTCAACACAATCTAAAAAAATTCAATTATTAAAACAGAGTTATCAAAATCCTGTTTGCATTTTAAACTACCTCAAACAAAAAGCCCCATTTAAAAGGTGGTTTATAAGGAAATGCTATATAGCATAGATTCTAACCAAAATAATGAAGATTAACATTGATAATGTATTTCTAGAAATCTGTACATAACATAAACATTTCAAAGTAACTCGATAATCATGCCTAAAATCAGACCTGGAGACTGAATTAATTAGTCATTCAGCTGTGGAGACCAGAAAAACTAATTGTGGAGACACCAACAGATAACAGGATTCAGTAGGTGAATATACAATATGTATATAATTGATACAATCAGTCTGCCTTTGGCCTGAATGCAGAGTAGGATGCCATTATCTAAGGATAAAATAATACAATATTCTTAAATCTTAAATACACTCTTACCAATCTCATTTCCACTGTATTACCCAAATGAAAAAACTGTACGATGAAAAACTGGAAACTCATATTTGCCCATGAGTATTTCAAGATGAACCAATTTCTTTAAAAAGAAAATTAAACTGCAAATACATGTTAGCTTTAATTACTTATTGAAAGCAAATATTAGCCTGATAATATGCAGATGTGTATTTTTCAATGATATTAGTTGCTTAAATATTGAAAAAAGTGTAAAGTTTTACTGTCCATGAATGCAATGGGCTCTACCATGTTGGAACCTAGGCTTCCATCTCTACTGTAGCCTGTTAAGGACAGTTATAAATGTGTCAACCAATGACAGCATGGGATATATATATATATATATATATATATATATATATATATATATATATATATATATATACATACATATAAACATATATACACATACATACACACACATATATATACATACACACACTCCAAAGAAATAACTTGCACGTGGTTTCTTCAATAAGGATGTTACCACTTTATTCACATATTGTGGTACACTTCACACCCAAATGGATAAAGGGGTAACATCCTAATTGAAGAAACCGGGTGCAAGTTATTTCTTTGGAGTGTGTTTGGAGAGACTGCAACGGCCATTGTTACCTTACAGGGAGTGCTAAGGTTGTGTAAAATATATATATATATATATATATATATATACACATATATACATATACACACACACACACACACACACACACAGAAATGGACTGCACTCTCTCAAACTGGACTGGGTACGCATCTTATGTCACAGTAAAACCCACAGCTCTAGATACTCACAGATAACTGTACAGCTCATAGCAAACCAGGAAGTTAAAGGGACACTAAACCCAATTTTTTTCTTTCATGATTCAGATAGAGCATGCAAATTTAAGCAACTTTCTAATTTACTCCTATTATCAAATTTTCTTACTTTATTTAAAAAGCAGGAATATGATGCATAGGAGCCGGTCCATTTTTTGTTGAGGACCTGGGTTATGCTTGCTTATTGGTGGCTAAATGTAATCCACTAATAAGAAAGCGCTATCCAGGGTTCTGAATCAAGAATGGGCTGGCTGCTAAGATTTACATTTCTACATAAAATGGCATGCTCTATCTGAATCATGAAAGAAAAATTGTCGGTTTAGTGTCCCTTTAACGCCTAACCAGCTTGGGTGCAAAGCCCATAGGAAAATTTTCAAAAACCACATAGCCAGCACAACACACAGAAAGTCCGGGACTCACATGCAAGCACACAGCATGATTAAAAAAAAATAAGTTACTTTAATTTCGCCAAATAGCTTAAGCCGAGGACCACACCAAGGTCCCTACCTATGGTTACACAATGCATGCTTTCAATTAAACAAATTAAGAAACACACAAAGCTGCACATACTAAACATGGAAATGGACTGCACACAAGCTGGTCAGGGGTTCACTGATCCATGTTTTGAATGGGTCCAAGGAAATAACATAAGGCCTGTGCACCCTTGTGTTTGTTTAATTGAAAGCATGCATTGTGTGTAGGGTTGCCACCTCAGCCATGTTTCCTGGACACTTATGAGTTACACATGCTGCAGGGTGTGCAGGGAGGAACATGTATTGTGTTTCTGGACAGCACTATTCATATTCCTCCCTGCACACCATGCAGCATGTGTAACTTATAAGTGTTCTGTATTTTAAGGGACGGCTGGCAACCCTAATTGTGTGTAGCTATAGGTAGGGAACCCAGAAGGTAATAGATCTTGGCTTGGTCATGAGCTTAAACCGTTTGGCCAAATGCAACTAACTCGGCTTTTAACCATGCTGTGTGCAGCAATACATATAATTAAACATTTTATAATACAATATGCAAGTTTTCAGTGTCCCTTTAAGCAGATGATTGCTTATGGATCTATATCTGCTAACAAAATCTATATTTTTTTGTCTTATAACTTGGAAGTTTTAGGCTCTGAACCTGCATGAAAATAAAAATTCTAAGTCGGACATTTCTTTTACTCTAGTTGTTAACCTTTCAGAAATAATCCATTGAGCCCTTAAAATTGAGACAAAGATGAACTCTCACACACCCAAGAACAATGAACTTCGTTGCAATAACAAAGTATTATTATGTGAGGATTTCCTAAATACAGATCAGAGAGCAACTGCAAATTCTCAAGATAAACAACTGTGCCCATAGTGCTATAAATAGCCATTCAGGATTTGCTTCCTTTATGTTTACACGCAGGGTCTGAATTATCAAGCTCCAAATGGAGCTTGATGCCCCTGTTTTCGCGTGAGCCTTCCTCAGCCTCTGAGGCTGCGGACATCAATCCGCCCAATCATATATGATTGGGCTGATTGACACCCCCTGCTAGCGGACAATTGGCCGCAAATCTGCAGGGGGTGGCATTGCACAAGCAGTTCACAAGAACTGCTGAGCGGATCATGTCGGACAGACCGATGATAAATCGGCCCCTCAGTCTACAGGGATGAAAAAATATTGCCCTAGCACTTAATAAACAAATAATCTATGCACCTAAATATAAAAACACCATTTTCTTTAAATTGAGAGGAGACATATTTCTCCATAAATATATTCATAAATAATAAAAGCTACTCCTTTTTTTTTTTTTAGAAATATTAAAGGGACAGTAAAGTTAAAATTAAACTTTTATGATTTGAATAGACATGTAATTTTAAACAACTTTCCAATTTACTTAATATACAGAGATGGAAAAATATCTCTATGATTTACTAGTCAGGGGTTAAGAGCTAATAGCACAGAAGGAAAAAAAATATTAGTCCACTCAATATTAAAGACAGGAAAAAAGTTTAAGGGATATGAAACCCAATTTTTTTTCGGGATTCAGATAGAGCATGCAATTTTAAGCAACTGAATCTGAATCCTGAAAGAAAAAAATGTGGTTTTAATATCTCTTTAAATTTCTAACTCGTCCGCTGAAATTCCTAATTTGTCCAGGACTATCAGTTGTGGTGTATCCTGATGCCCTGTTAATAAAAGCAATACTGCACTATCTTGCTCTTTTTTCTGTCTTATGGTATTATCCAATATCCTGTGACCCAGGAAAAAGTCCTAAAGCTTTTCCGGAAGAACCCTCTGGAAGTGAGAAAAGGAAAAATAGGTTCCACTGTAAACTTTATCTAAATCTGGCAATGATTCACTGGACATTTTTAAGAATTATATAATTATATTAGTTTTTAAAAGTCATAAATTTATATGTGACCCTAAAAGTTTCTAAAAAAATGGTTTGTGTATGTATTAGGTAGTTGGTCATTACTGATATAGCTGAATTAGCTTAGATCCTTAACCTTCTAGGGAACTCCTGATCACCCAAATACAGGGTGATAGGATTCTTTTAACATAGATAACAACCTAATCGTGCAGAGGGCTGTAATTCTACAAGGCGTTTCTGAAATCGATATCACCTACATTTAGTGGAGTTCTATAGTGAATTAATTAGAACACTGGTCTAGATAAATACTTCTATTAAAACTTAATTCAGCAGCTAAGACATATTTTTCTGCACATCATTATCACATGAAAAGAGAGGTATTGATTCACAGTTTTGTTTATAGTTAATACTTGTCTTAACTGTGCAATATTTTACCTAGATAATTAATAGTTTAACCATTTTTCCAAACTGCAAATGGGATTCTCAGACACATTTCTAAATGTAACAATTTGATATTAAATTATTCAATGGTTCCTTAGACATTGCCATTAATACTAGCTCTAATCAAAGTATAAACAACAATCTATGTCAGTGTTGGGCATCTAGTCTCCACAGTACGCTTTTTCTTCCAAGATGCAGAACTTTTTTCACTTTCTGTGATGAGATTTAAATGTTTTCTGGAGGTCCCTTATAGCATAAGCAGTCATTGGCAGTTGCGTACTGTGGAGACTCGAAACAGCACTTCAGTTACAGCACAGCTGATCAACCTTACCGGCGTTCCTGATTCACTACACTTTGGACCTGGATTTTTCAGCCATTATGGGTGTTCTTTATGAATGGTGACTACTTACCTCATACAGATTGAGGTTTTTAAAAGTAAGTGTATGGGGATAGGGGTTTTGTGACCCCACACGATTTTTGTTTATATTTGTTTATACCCCAGAAAGAAGGCGCTGACAAACATTCTTTTAAACACATTTACCTCTGGTGAAGTCAACTTGGGAGTCTTCATACATCTTTTTGTCTTGCTGCCTACTTTCGGATATATAATATCCGGTGGACTTTTTATATATACTTTTATATATTTATATATTACCTGTAACTTATTTTTTATTTACAGCATTCATTGAGTTTCAAGTCATAGTTTAAAGGATAGCACGGTGTTCATAGTCTTTTGTTTTCTTTATATATATATACACACACACATACATATACACACACACATATACATACACACTAGTGTTTTGCAACATTGTATAACAAAGCTTCAAGTAATGAAACAATGCTGCCATAGAGTACTAAGACACGTGCACACTACTGAGCTCTTATAAGCCTATTTAGTTTTACTCTTCAATAAAAGATACAAAGAGAATGAGTAAATTTGATAACAGAAGTAAATTGAAAAGATATTTAAAATTGCATTCTCTATCCAATCATGAAAGTTTATATTTTTACTTTACTGTCCCTTTAATGTTTTTTGCTTGCTTTTTAAACTTTACAATACTCCATTTTTGTGCATTTTTAATATAGCTTTAAACATGCTATATTAAATACAAATGCTGATGTTTTGTGACTTATTAACACAACAATCTCATTTTATTTTCTCACATTATTTTACTGCAAAAAAACAAATCTTTTATTTACATGATGTAACTAAGGGAAATATATTTGTCTGCATATTATAAAGAATATAACAGAACCATTTGGTTTCTCTACGGATTTATTGAGATGGAAGTTATTCATTAGAAGCTAAGTTCGTTGCAGTCATGAATAAATGTTATGTGCAAGGCATGATATTTTTTTTTAGCTTTTATCTAGTTTTAAAACTGAATCCCTTGAATAAATACTGACAGCAAAAATATAATTATCTAAGGGATTATATACCGTTATGGTTATACACAGTTATTAAGTGGTGTCTTCAATACCACGTTTGCATCAGACAATAGTTTTGAAAAAAATTGTGAAGTCTGAAATCAAAACTATGATTCCTAGTTTATTTACTTTTTAACTCACTTAAAGATAAATCATTATGGGCTAGATTACAAGTGGTGCGCTGTTAGCATGGGAGGTGTTAAGCAATATTGCGACCCTCGCTAATGCGCATATTACAAGTTGAAAGTAAACTGTTGTGCTTGAGCATAAACAAAATTTGTGCTCAATGTATTAGCAAGACTGAAGACAGAGGGGCCGATTTATTACAGTGCGGACGGACATGATACGATGTAGTAAGCATTTATCATTGCACAAGCAGTTCTTGTGAGCTGCTTGTGCAATGCCACCCCTGCAGATTCACAGCCAATCGGCCGCTAGGCCACTATCAGGGGGTGTCAATCTGACCGATCGTATAGGATCGGGCGGATTGATGTCTGCAGCCTCAGAGCAGGTGGACAAGTTATGGAGCAGCGGTTTTTAGACTGCTGCTTCATAACTGCTGTTTCCGGCGCCCGAAAAAAGGGGCATCAAGCTCCACTCGGAGATTGATAATTCGACCCCTATATCTTAATTACTGGCCAAGCATACAATCCGTTTTCCTCTTTACTTATGCGGAAACAGGGGCATCAAGCTCCATTCAGAGCATGATAATTTGGTCCCTTAGCGTAAAGTGTAAGGGTTAAAAAAATGTTCACCAAACTTATCAAAATAAACTTTTATACTCATATATACATAAATATGAATACATTTTTATAAGGGATATGGCAAAGTATATCAACTGCCAGGGTGCTAGTGTAATTAAATAGAGCTGAACACAAAACTGGCACTCGCTGGTCTTTCCAAAAAAATCTTTTATTGTGAAAGTACTGGTGACGTTTCAGGGACAAAGTATCCACTTCCTCAGACGGTCTGAGGAAGGGGAGACTTTGTCCCCGAAACGTCACTACTTTCACAGTAAAAGATTTTTGGAAAGACCAGCGAGTGCCAGTTTTGTGTTCAGATATATATATATATGTGTATGTATGTATGTGTGTGTGTATGCATGTATATTTATGTAATTATATGTGTAAATATGTATATACACACACCTATATATAAATACGAACTGAAATAAGGGGGCAGAGTGCAGAGGCTTAGATACATGGCCATCACAGAGTTAAAAAGTATATTAATATAACTGTTGGTTATGCAAAACTGGGGAATGGGTAATAAAGGATATATATATATAGATATATAGATATATATATATATATATATATATACATACACACACACATACATACATGCACACACATACATGCATATACACATACACACATACATACATGCATATACACATACATACACACACATACATACACATACATACATGCACACACATACATGCACACACATACACACACATACATACACACACATGCATATACACATACATACATGCATATATACATACATACACACACATACATGCATATACACATACATACACACACATACATGCATATACACATACACACATACATGCATATACACATACATACACACACATACATGCATATACACATACATGCATATACACATACATACACACACATACATGCATATACACACACATACATGCATATACACACACATACACACACATACATGCATATACACATACATACATATACACATACATACATGCATATACACATACATACACACACATACATGCATATACACATACATACACACACATACATGCATATACACATACATACACACACATACATGCATATACACATACATACATATACACATACATACATATACACATACATACATATACACATACATACACACACATACACACACATACATGCATATACACATACATACAAGCATATACACATACATACACACACATACATGCATATACACATACATACACACACATACATGCATATACACATACATACATGCATATACACACACACCTGTATATATTCATATAGATATATAATTTACAAGAAAATAATCATATATATATATATATATATATACACACACACACACATACATACATGCACACACATACATGCACACACATACATACATACACACACACATACACACATACATGCATATACACATACATACATGCATATACACACATACATGCATATACACATACATACACACATACATGCATATACACATACATACACACACATACATGCATATACACATACATGCATATACACATACATACACACACATACACACACATACACACACATACATGCATATACACACACATACATATACACATACATACATGCATATACACATACATACACACACATACATGCATATACACATACATACACACACATACATACACACACACACATACATGCATATACACACATGCATATACACATACATACACACACATACATGCATATACACATACATACAAGCATATACACATACATACATGCATATACACACACATACATGCATATACACATACATACACACACATACATGCATATACACACACATACATACACACACACCTGTATATATTCATATAGATATATAATTTACAAGAAAATAATCAGATATACATATATAGAAATATAGAAATAAGTATTTATATAAAAAAAGAACATTTTCTTCTACGTGAAAAACAATGGAATGGAAAACATTCAGGTTTAGCACTGTTGGTTAGTGTACAAGTGGTAAATGTAAGGTATTTATTTTTTTAACAGCGTGTCCCATAGAAGTCTATGGGGAGATGAGAAGTTAACATAGTCGCAAAATTGGAAGTCCTGAAGTTAGCGAATTGGAAGTTGTGCCCCATAGTCCCCCCTTCTTCTTTTTATGGCCTGGCTTCACCTAATAAAACCCGCGGCTATCCAAAACTGTCAAGAAAAGCCCAAACCCTGTCTAAACTTATTATGCATCCATAACCATCATATCTGTGTTATATTACGTATTTCTGTACTATGCCAATTAGTGCATTAAAGGGACATGAAACCCAACATTTTTCTTTCATGATTCAGATAGAGAATATAAATTTTAAACAACTTTCCAATTTACTTCTATTATCTAATTTGTTTCCTTCTTTTGTTATCATTTGCTGTAAGGTTTATCTAGGCAAGCTCATGGGGCAGCAGAGAACCTAGGTTCTAGCTGTTAATTGGTGGCTGCATAGCATATATATATTGATTTTGATTGGCTCCCTCATTTGTTCAGTTAGAAACCATTAGTGCATTGCTGCTTCTTCAACAAATGATACCAAGAGAATGAAACAGATTAGATAATAGAAGTAAATTAGAAAGTTGTTTAAAATTGTATTCTCTATCTGAATTATGAAATAATTTTTTGGGGTTTCATGTCCCTTTAAATGTGTTACGGCAACTTCTATAGACATTTAGCCTTTTCATAGCTGAGCCAGTTAACACCCCCTGTGCTGAGCTGGTTTTGGTTGCAAGTCATTTTACTGTGGAAGGCCAACACAAATTATATTTTATCTTTTTTTTTCAGAGATCCAGCAGATTTGAAATATATAATATTTACTAAATGTTATGACAAATCAGAAGGCTAAAACAAAAAAGGCCACTTCTCAAGTACACCCATATTTTTTTGTTAACCATAAATAGTATCCAAACTTGACAGGCTAGGTTTTTTTTCTTCATAAATAAAAGATCTTGGGGTTCATAAGCATTTCTGATTTTTTTTTTAATCTGTGCACTTGGAGACTCTCTGTTCAAAAATCCATATACATTTTTAGCCAGATGATCACTACTACCATCTGATCACCTGACACATAGTTGCCAACATTTAAAAAAAAATTCCAGGGACACTTTGCAGCAGAGCAAGCAAGCGGATTACTGGAGTATTGACGACCTACTGTTCAACTGCTCCGCCCCCTCAGTTCTGCAATCAAAACACACCCATTTGAAAGTAATAGTATAATTTAGCCTTATCCATAGTTTATTATACAGATTACAGCACCAAGCTCTTACACCTACCCAGTCTCTGGAACACATTCTGGGCATATGGTTATTTTTACAACACAGCATCAAAATTAGAAAGACAAATAATATGTGAACCCATTCAATAATAACAATATTCCATTAGGAATGAATTATATTTAAATAATACACTATATCTATTTAGCATCTATCTTCTATCTGTATATATGTGTGTATGTATATATATATATATATATATACAAACAACAAATGTTGTGCAAAAGAGATTTTCAGGGACATTTCCAGGGACAAAAAAAATCTAGGGACATACAACAAAATCTAGGGACTGTCCCTGGAAATTAGGGACTGTTGGCAACTATGCTGACAATAATGCCTCAAATAGTATACAGTTTTTTTTTTTTTTTTATTTATTTTTATTGAGGTAGCAATGGCACATTATTACAAGCACGGTATCCAAGAATACAAAAGGTATCACATAAGTTTACAATACAGTGAACACTGTTTCATAGAATAACGATACATTACAATCTTAA